>NC_056733.1:814327474-814489974 GCF_019279795.1 Protopterus annectens
TATGAATAAGTTGAATAGGAACAGGTTGGAAGGTAAAGTATGTTTGGGTACTGGGTGTGGCTACATTACAATTAGAGCCATTGGGAGATAGTTGGCTGGCTAGAGACTGGATAGTCTCTGTGAAGAAGCTGTTGAAGTTATTAGCAATGACTACTGGGGATTTTTGTTGGGAAGCTGAGGGTGTGGAGTGGTGGTTTGGCCTGGGTGGAGTAGTTTGTTTATTCCTGCCCAGAACCTTTGAAGTTTGTTTTGGTGTTTTTGCAGTAGATGGTAGCAGTGGTTATTTTTGTCTAAGGTTATGGATTTTTTGGTGTCATTCCTTAGCTGTCTGAATCTTAGTTGATCAAGTAGGGCTTTTGTTTCTCGGTAGGTGGCCCATGCTTTGTTTCTGAGTGAAATTTTAGTTTTGGTATCTTTAGAAAGTCATGGTGCAATATTAACTTTGGTTCTAATAGAATGGCTGGGAGCATGGGAGTTAAGAATAGCAAGGAATTTGGTGTTAAAGTATGCTACTGCTTCATCTAGGGGCGACTTTTTAGTACCAACCAGTCGTATGCCTTAAGTTCATTTTGAAACTTGGTGAGAATAAAATTCTTGTTGTTTCTTAATGTTCTATAGGTGGGTTGGTAGGAGCAGTCTAATTTGAGCTTGATTACATAGGTGAGACAGTGGTCACTTAGGTCATCAGGCAAAGTGCTTGATTTATAAGATTGAAGATAGGTATTGATGAGTATCCAGTCTAGGGTACTTTCCTTGTTATTGGGTTTTCCTGTCCTGGTGGGGGAGGTTATGATTTCAGTAAATCCAAAGAGGTTTATGTGGGTTTCACAAAAGCAAGTGTTCCAGTCAATGTTGAAATCCCCAAGAAAAATTGTTTCTTGGGTGTAGTTATTGGATAACCAATATAAGAAATCTTCTAAGCTTTCTGTGTTCCTCCCTGGGGGAATGTAGACACAATGTTTACATTTTTGTTTTTGTTAATTTGTTGTTTTGAGATAAGAATTTCAGCATTATTGAACTGAGGTGGTTGTTGGGTGTCTATGCTGACAGAGAAGGTAGACTTGTAAAGTATGGCTACCCCACCACCCTTTCTGGTTGTAAGGTCTAGTCAAAACATACTATACCCTATATATAGAATGTATTATCTCAGACCACAGTAATCCAAACATTGAAAAGCTTTTAATCCTGGGCCTAAATAAATCTGGTTTTATGTCAGGCAGATCCAATCTTTTTAAACTCACTAGTTTCTTTGAAAAAGTCACCAGAACAATGAAGAGCAGTTATACAGTATGCACAACATACCAGTTCTTGGACAAATCCTTTGACACTATGCCCCATGCAGACATAACTCTCAGATTTGTAAATATGAATATAAATCCATATATTGTGCGGTGGATAGGTAACAGGTTGTCTGACAGATCCCATATGGTTAGAGTCACAGGAACCACTTCTGAAAGCAGAAAAAGTTACCAGTGGTGATCGACAGGGCTCACTGTTGGGCAATCTCTTTCTCTTTCTCAGACCTTGAAGTCAATGCTCTTAGGCTGGACTATCTAAGATTGCAGATGACTGTAAATTGAGTGTTATTAATCATTCCTTCACTGATTCACAGTTGTTTTACAATAGGTTAAACTATTAACAATTGGTGCGAAGATAATGCCATCAGTCTAAATGTGAAAGAATGCACTATATTAATTTTTGCAAACAAAATATTTCCATATTATATCATGTAAGTGAGGGACCCCTTAGAATAGAAATTGTTGTGAGGGATCCAGGCACTCTTGCTGATAATTAATTTTTTTTTTTTTTTTTTTTTTTTTTACAATATCTCTGTAGTAGTTCAGAAAGACTTCTCTCTGGCTCGTGGTTTCTTCTTTAGATCCAAAAAAAGTCTTGAATAGTCTTAACTCACCTCTCATCAGATGCATTACTAAATAAAATGCACCTTTTGATATATATCTCTCTCAATTTGAATGACCTCAGAGATTCCTAACTGAAAAAAATTCAATGGCTTCAAGACCACCAGTTATTAGGACAGACTGGCATCTCTCTCTTTCTGTCGTGCTCTCTCTCTCGCTCTCTCTCATGCTCTCTCACTCTTGCTCTCTCTCTGTACTCGGGCTCTTACTGACTTCTATGTGCTGATCTTTGTGTAGCCTTTAGAGAGACATGAAAGATCCAGTGTTCTTTGGCCTCATGTTTCTTTGTAAGAGAAATGGTTCTTCAAATGTCTGATTAAAGGATCTAAACCTTTATCATCAGGTAGATAAGATTTTAATGTACTAGAGTCATATCGCAAAACTCCCATCTCTGAAAAAAATGTCACCACTTGTCAGGCATAGTAGCACCCTTACTAGCTTCAAGGTAAACCTAGATACTGAGAAGGGCAGTCTCATATCATTCTCTTACTTATCTTGTGTTGCTCATATAGTTTCCTCTTTTCTGTTTTATGTTGACCTCTGAGGAACTTTTTGATATAATTTACTCACTAGGCCAGTAATAGATTGAAGACTGATTGCCCAGTGTCAGTATATTAATGATGGCAGGGTACCAGCATCTTCCCAGTCTTGGAAACATCCATAACAAGTCCCATCATATCCTTCTGCATGTCCCTCTGGGTAACGTGCTCAGAATCTTTCACCCCCACATGAGCTGCTGCCAGGTTGCACTCATAATTACCAGAATGAAGTGATAATAACGGGCTATCAGAAAGCATAGGATTGTTGTTACTCTGGTCAAAGTGCCAAGTGCTACCATGCTGGCCATAGAAGGGTTAAGAACAAGTTGTGATCCTATGCAGGCAACTGTAAGTGAAAATACAGGGTAGTTATTGGGGCTGACATGCAGACTATACTGGACAGATAGATTAAAATTCTACAATGCCGATACAACATTATTGTGACATACATACATCAATACACATGTTTCAGGCATGGACAATAATATCTTTCTAACCTGCCAACATACCAAAATACTCATTTCCATAATGAGTCCATTCTTCTTAAACATGTGTAATCTAGTGCATACTTTAATATAATTTGGCAGTCTTTCCCATGCATCATCTGCTCTCTCAGACAATCAATTAGTACATCTCTCATTCTTATATAATCTCCTGCACACATTATCTGACAATTCTCTGCTATGCTTTGATATCTCCAAACGTTCCCAGAGTTAGTTTAATTTAAGTTCTCTATTTTACATGAATGAGGTTTCTTCATAAATATCTATATAAAACATGGCACAAGTTCAGAGATTATAATCTTCATAATAATTTAAACAATTTCCAAGACTTTATAAATAATTTAATTCAGCCTATAGTTTTATAACTATCATTAGTCAATGGGTGGATATGATCAGAAAAAAATAAAGCTAGATCTACACATATACCCACATCTTTAAATAAATCCAAAGTTTCAATCACTGTTTGCTGTATTAAATGTTCACCTTTCAGTCTGTATCTCCAAAATCTCTTATGTTTAATATTTGTTTATTCTCCTCTGTCAAATTTCAATGAAGTCAAATTTGTTTGCAGACAAGCACTGTCTGTAACAGATGCAATCACTTTACTTATTTTCAAGTCATTTGCATACAGACTATAAAACACCTCAAATGAAAAAGATAGATCCAAAAAAATACAACCTAAATAAGTATGGGTCTAGGAGGGAGCCCTGTTGGACACCCTGATTGTAACCTAGAATTTCATCTGACCAATTGCTTTATGATACTTGTCATATCCTATTTTTTAGCCATGCAAATATCCATCTTATCAAGATTACAGTAATATCTAGTTGTTCTAATTTATTTATCTATGTTTTGTGAATTACTCTATCAAAGGATAAAGTTAAGTTTATATATTACTGGTAGCTATAGATGTATTTTCAACATTATGCATGCTGATATGCTGATATATGGTTTCAAGTCCCAAACTTTCCAGTTCTGACGATACTTTTTTTCAAAAATAACCTTCTCAATTATTTTGCACAAAAAGAAAGTAAACTTTTGGGTCTATATGAATCCATGTCTGTGTTATTCCCCTTTCATTTAAAGATGGGTTTTACAAGTGAATGTCTCAAATCTTGGGTAATCTCCCCTTACTTAAATGACTTAGCCAAGAACAGATTATAATGATACAGTAATTTTATGTTAATGCTTAAGTGTTATCAAGTCATTACTACTAATTATGTCTCCACTCTGTGCTTTGTTTGTTTCCAGTTTGCACAGTTCTTTTTCAATATAATCTACTTTAATTTCAGTAGATGAAGTTACCTGGATATTACTAGTACGATTTATCATCCCCTTTCTCGAGCAAAACTGTTTTCCATAAGGTTTTGTAAATATACCTGTAATCTATTGTGTTTTAGAATAAATTTTAGAATTGACACAGTCGGCCAGATTCAATAAAGCCTATGTGGTCTATTTCCACCATGTCTGCATCACAGCACACTGTTTTGGATTCAGTAAACAGCTCTACACAGTGTGTAGATCCACGTACAGCCATGCAAACAAGGTAAACACCATGGAATGCAAATTACACACAAGCATCTGAACTTTATGCTAATCAACCAGTCCAAGACGGAGGAGATATTCAACAAGTTATAAAGCAACTGTGTAGAGTCATGCTGGCTTTCCCTGCAAATTCCAAAACCTATTGGAAAACAGCCATGGAAAGGAGTCTACACAGAAACAATATTAGGGCCTGCTGTTGCTTTAATTCATGTGTGTGTGTGTGTGTGTGTGTGTGTGTGTGTGTGTGTGTGTGTGTGTGTGTGTGTGTGTGTGTGTGTGTGTGCGTGTGTGTGTGTGTGTGTGTGTGTGTGTGTGTGTGTGTGTGTGTGTGTACGTGTGTGTGTGTGTGTGCGCACGGATGTGTGTGTGCGTGCGCGTGTGTGTGTGCACGAGCGCGTGTGCATGTGTGTGTGTGCGCGCGCGTGCATGTGTGTGTGTGCGCATGTGCGTGTGTGTGTACACGCGTGTGCATGTGTGTGTGTGTGTGTGCATGTGCATGTGTGCGTGTGTGTGTGTGCGTGTGTGTGTGTGTGCATGTGTGTGTGTATGTATGTATGTATGTATGTATGTGGAACAGGCTGAAGTCTGCTCTGCTGCTACTGCTGCTGCTAATAGACCAAGGCCAAGAAGGAGAAGAGTTTTCAGACCTCGGGTAACATATCACAATCTACATTTTATTTATTTATTTTATTTATTTAATTTTATTTTACATTTGTTGACCGGGATGGTCCATCTGGATACATAGCCCTTTTCAGTGGAGGCCCGGAGAGAAAAGCTCCAGTAATACAGATAATAATATACATGATAAAGTAGAACTTGGTATGCAAAGTATAATAGATAACACACACATTACAAGACTAATAAGATAGGGTTTATAGACTGTCATAGTAAAAGAGCATTAGAGAAAGTCAAATTTACATACAGTACTTTTTATACGCTAAAGAAGAGGGGAAAAAATTAAGTATTCAGGCACAAGAATATACAAGAGGAAAAGCTTGTACTACAGCCTAGTTAAGTATGGATGATATAGTCTGGGGGCATCAGAGTACAATAATCCACATCTACACGATGTGGAAATTATAGAAAACTACAGGGTGGATACAGACACACTACAGAATTATTTATTTATTGGCATTTGTTTACCAGGAAATTCCACAGGCCAAAAGAGCCCATTTTCAGTGGAGGCCCCAGGAGAAAAGCTCCACAAGACAGTATACAAGTATATAGAAGTCAAAACGGTAAAACACAGGCAGTAATATACAGAAGCAGACAATATTATTCAAGACAGAAAAGGAAGCATATAAAACATACAATAATTACAGATTATTTCAGTTTAAAGATACCTATGTTCTAACTAATCATATACTTGTTGATGTCTTATACAACTAAAGAATAAAATAGCGATGAAGGATGTCATATGGAAGTCTTTACAATGTTGTGAAGGAGTATCAGCTAGTGTAATAGTGCAGGAAAGTGTGAAGTTGTTTTATTACATGATAAAAAGTCATATGGATATAATAAGTCATAGATAGCTATGTGTGGGTACATAACATATTAGTGTTTAAAATTTGAATAAAGGAGGATCTGAGAGGTGAGGAAGTAAGTGAGGGTGAGTATGACTGTAGGTGTAGGTAGTCAGGTTACAGAAGGATGTGAATTAAGACATTTTCAATGCCAAATAGTAAGAGAGATGTTGCTGCAGAGATTTGTTGAAGACAGAGATGTTACTGCTGGTCCTAATATCTGTAGGGAGGCAGTTCCACAGTTTGGCAACTGTGAAGGAATAAATCATATCACCAGGTGGGAGTTTAGGTTTATCTACTTGCAAAATAATTTGTTTTTCAGATCTGAGAGGCCTATTAGGGTGGTAGAGGGACAAAACAGAGGCAAGGACTAGGCAGTCTGAGGGTTTGTAAATGATTTTATGTGCTGTGATTAGTTGTAGGTAGGTTAGATAATGTGGAAGTTCACGCCTGTTAAGAGATTGTAGGGGAGATGCAGTGATGGGAAGAGTGTTTTGCATTGGTACCAAACATGGCGACCTTGTTATAAGCAAGACTCGAGCTTGGTTTTAGGGAGGACTGGATATTTGTGAGGAGAGGAGCGCCATACAGGAGAGAAGGTAAGAGAAAGGTTAAGGCAAGGGTACATTTTGTAGAGCAGTTAAAGTGTGTGTGTCTATAAAGGGTGCCAATTTTTTGGTGAGTGTTTTGATATTATTGTGGCTATGGAGGTCAAATGTCAGGTTTTCGTCTAGAATAACTCCTAATAATTTAGTGTGGGAGACAACTTCTATAGTGGTGCTGTTTTGAGACTAAATGATGAAATCAGCCTTGTTAACAGAGAGGCTTTTCTTGGGAGTAAATAGTGGCAATTTGGTCTTGTTGGGGTTTAGGGCTAGATGATTGTTGGCCATCCACATTTCAGTAGCAGTAAAGGCATACTGGGTTATAGTTCTGTAGTTGATTTAGCAGAGCAGATAATAGCTGAATCATTTGCATATTGGATAACAGATCAATTTTTAAGAGTGGTGTGGAAGTTATTTATAAAGATGCTGAAAAGAAGGGGTCCTAAGATAGAGCCCTAGGGAACTCCAGTGGAAGACTCAAGGAATAGCGAGAAAGAGTTAAGCCATCTAGTTGATTGTTGTCTGTTTGACAGATAGTTGGTGAACCAGTTTAGAGCTGGGGAAGAGATCCCTAGATTGTGGAGTTTGCAGATGAGTGGGGGGGGGGGGGTGACTGTATTGAAAGCTTTTGAGTGGTCATGAAAGAGTGAGGAAACAAATTTACCAGCATTTCTAGCTTGAGTCACTTTGTCCATAAAGGAAATGAGAACGGCAGTAGTACTATGACCATGTTGAGTTGGGGAGAGGAGTTGGTTTAGTAGTAGGTAGTTTAATAGCTGATAATGGATGCATTTTTCTAGGATTTTGGAGAGGGGGAGAGAATAGCAAGGGGTTGAAAGTTACAGATATCTGTATTGCTGCCACCTTTATGGAGAGGAAGAATATATGCTTTTTTCCAGATAGTAGGAACATAAGACTCTTGGAGGGATCTATTGAGAAGTATGCTTATGGGATAGGCAATGGATCTAGCTGTCATTTGAAGGTATTCTGGGGGAAGTTGTCAGAGGCACTGGAGCCAGATTTGAGTTTTAGAAGAAGTTTACTTATAATAGTGATGGGTATAAAGGATAAAGAAAAGGCGAGTAGAGAGGGGGTTGTAGTATCTTGTGAGGGTATGATGGTGGGGGAGGGTTAGTGTTAGATGTAGTTTGGGGAAATATAGTAGAAAGTTTAGTTATTATATCAGTGAAATGTGAAACACTGCAACCTCGATCATCTGCAACTCAGAGCCAGGGCAAACCAATGGGAACTCATCCCACTGGAGACAAAGGTATGTATAGCACTTAGAATTTGAGCTGCAGGTACCTTTCAGAAACCAACAGGGGAATGCTGGGGGCATCACAGGCATCATCATCATCCAGGATCTTCCATCAGTTCCTAAATGCTATGCTGCAATATGCCAGTGACTGCGTATATTTTCCTCATACTCCTGAGGACAGGGCCAGAAATATGCAGGAGTTCTACCATGCAGCACACTACCTTGTAGTACTGGGTGCCATAGATTGCACACAAATAGAAATTAAGGCACCACCCAGGGAACACCCTGAAGTACTGGGTGCCATAGATTGCACACATATAGAAAGTAAGGCACTACCTAGAGAACAGGGAAGGCTCAACATTAACAGAAAGGTCTTCCACTTTATTAACTGCCAAGTTGTGTGTAATGCCAAGGAATCATCTTGAATGTGTGTGCTGACAATCCAGGCACTTACCACAACTCACATATCTGACACACCTTCCAGCTGTAGCAGATGTTTACTAGGGGGTATCCCACAGAGTCACTTACTGAGGGATGCAGGTTATGCACTGGAACCGTGGCTGATGACACCCATCAGAAATGCTCACTCACCTGTTGAAGAACACCATAATGAGGCACATGCTCAAACCAGAAATATCATAGAGCATGTGTTTGAGCTGCTGAAGTCATGGTTCCAGTGCCTAAACACATCTGGGGGAGTCCTGCAGTACAATCTATGGACACGTACTGAAATATTCACAGTATGTGCCATGCTACATAACATCATCCTGAGAAAATAGCTTCAGCAGTATCAACAAGGGGAAGGAGCCCACATCCCACCACCAGTGACAAGGACACCACAGCCACACAAAGGTGAGGAGCCAGAGGGAGATGCAGCAGCTGCTGTGGGTGTAGGTAGATGTAGGGATGTTCAATATGCCCTTTCATTGGCTAAGAGACAACACTTAGCACACTCGCTCACCACCTAAGGGCCTAAAACCTTCCTCCTATGCAAATACATATAGAAACATTGATGCCAGGCAACCCTCACAAACGACCTCCCCATGTATTGACTGCATATTGCTTGCATCAGACAGAGTCAGCCCTGAACTAAAACTGTTACAACTGCTGGATTTACAAGGTAAGTGTTGAACCTGGAGTCAGGGCCGGCCTTAGCTGAAATGGCACCCTAGGCGAAGTAGTGCTCTGGCGCCCCATTAAGCCTCACCCACACCACACATGAAACACCCCCATTTGAGCCACACCCACTGGGTCATTCCCCAAGAAAGCCACTC
Source organism: Protopterus annectens (assembly GCF_019279795.1). Classification (NCBI taxonomy): domain Eukaryota; kingdom Metazoa; phylum Chordata; order Ceratodontiformes; family Protopteridae; genus Protopterus; species Protopterus annectens. The sequence continues at coordinate 814,336,641 of NC_056733.1, forward strand.
CAGTCATTTCCTTAAATTATTTACATGCTTAGGAAGAAAAAGATGCCTTGTAATGTAGTTAAATTGCAGCTACCTTTGCATATGTATTTTCTACTTGAAATACTAGAGCCAGATCATGGTCAAGTAGAGTCCTAGGAAGGGTAATAGACCACCACCCCAGAGCAACCCCCAGCAGCAGCCCCCTCCTCAGCCATTCCAGTGTTCCATTATTTGGTTATCTCACCAGTTGTTCTTTTTGCCTCTACAATGATTACAGATATTGAAATAAAGTAGCACAAACACAGATAGCCATTTGCTAAACAAACATTACAGGCTCACAATGAAAACAGACTTGGCACGAGCAGTAAACTTCTCTGTCCTTGAAACTTACATTTATTGAAATGGCAAAACGCACATTCATTGAAATTGCATGAAAACCCACATTCATAGAAATGCATCTGGTTGGTGGAGAATTAAGTTTACCTTTGGGCTGTTTTCAAAACAGGCTCCTTGCACACATTTTTTAGGGCAATGCATACAAGTATTTATTCTTTAATTCACTTTTCTGATTGTATTAAATTATATCCTTGTATAATACAGCACCACTAGTTAGAATATGTTTTAAGTTTGTTGTTTTAAACATTCTTTTAATAAGCAATGAAACAAAATGTATGAACCAATAACTACCCATTCCAGAAAATTTCAACAATAAAAGGCCACTCAAGAATTCTATCATTACAATCCACCAATATTATTCCACACTCACAATCTCTGCAGAAGTAAAATCACCTGAATTCCACATTAAAGAAATCTGTAACTAATGAAGAGGTTGCTACTGGCAAACAACTTTACACATCAATGTTATCTACAAATTCAGTGCCTGCTGCCCTTGAAAAATTAATTGCCTATATTACATTACAAATTAGTAAGTTGGTAATATTGCAGTAGGAAATGACTAACAAGTTCACAGTCACTAGGCATCTCATACAAAAGGACATACTCAGGAGTGTAGAACCCCTACCCCCCCTTATAATGCACCAAATAATCAACAATCATATGGGCACTACATATCAACATTCCATCTACATGGTGTGGGAATGGAATCCACAGCCTTCAGCACCAAAGGCAATTATGCTACTAACATGCTTTCAGATTTTACAACACAGTGTGCCATTTGATAAACAAAAACAGCTAGTTGCACACTGAAAACATTTGCACTCGTTACAGTGTGTTCAATTTGTAGTTTTGAACATTTTTCCAGTAAGTAATGAAACAAAATATATGACCCAATAATGACAAACCTGCCCATTTCAGAGGATTTTAACCATAAATGGCCACTCAAACTTCCTTAAACAGTATCAGTCAGTAAGCACAATCTCTGCAGAAGTAAAATTCATCTGAATAATTCTACATTAAAGAGATTTGTAACTAATGAAAAGACTGTTACTGGCAAAGAACTTTACATTTCACTGTTCTATCTACAAATTCAGTGCTTGCTGCCCTTTGAAGAAATAATTGCCTACGTTGCATTAAAGAAAAAAAAGGTACACTGGTAATATTGGAATAGAGAATGACTGAGAAACAGACAACTAAACATCTTAAACAAAGGACAGCACACTAAGGAATGTAGACCCCCTATCCCCTCTTAAAATGAAACAAATAATTGGCAACTAGGACATTACATACCAGGCCTTCATACATCTCAACCTCTTAGCACAAGAAATCTGAACAAAGCCTAAAATAATGGGGGGACACAAAGGCCCCCAAACAGAGGCAGATTATAAATATTGCTCTTATAGACTTAAAAAGTTGCTAGAATAACAGCATTTGTCTTAGTATGCATTTTCTGCAGGAAATAAAGGCTGAAAATCTAATGTATGACATTTAGTTATTTAAATCCTCACTGATTTGCCAGAAAAAACACACATTTTATGAGGAATAGGTCAAAAATATGAGGCAAAGGTCTGGACAGTTGAGAGGTATGCATACCTCTCAACTTCTTAGTGCAAGAAATCTGGACAAAGCCTAACATGATGTAGATGCAATGGCAGAAAAAGTAGGGATAGATTTTAAATACTGCACTTTTGTAACTTAGAAAGTTGATTTTTTGATCCTACTCTTTTTGATAAGTTATGTAATATCTTTTATATCCACATGAGCTAGCATCCACTCAGGCAGATAGGTTCTTAGTTTAAGGTCTAATCTGAAAGGCAGCATAGTTAGGAGTGCAGCACCCACCAAAACCTGCCCTGCATTGTCAGCAGTCTAACCAAAATAACTGTATGCAATTGTTACAGGAAACATAAGAAATATTTTGCCCTAAATCTCAAGATGCTTGCCATTTTTTTCATGTTTTCTCCAGGACAAAGCTGCCCATTTAGGGGCTGTTCTGTTTAAAGAGGGAAAGGTGGTAACCCTAGTTTTAAATTATATGAATTTTATTATGATGACTACTGCTGTAGTATAAATTAGTTCAGAGCCTGAAGATGCTGACATGGTGTGTCATAGGGAAATAGCCTGCACTTTTTATCACAGCTCTTTATCTCAGATAGGTGTGTGTGTGTGTGTGTGTGTGTGTGTTTGTGTGTGTGTGTGTGTGTGTGTGTGTGTGTGTGTGTGTGTGTGTGTGTGTGTGTGTGTGCGCATGACTTGTTTATATGTGTGTTTCTGTTTAAACACTTGTGCACGAGGCTGTATGAATGTACTGTACACATCTCTCTTTTTTGTAAATGGAACTTTAGATCAAGCTGTGTACACATGACGTTTGATTGACGAAATGTGTATGTGCCGGACAAGACAACGAGAAAACTACTGAATTTCTACACATATACATACTTTCTCTTGCATACATAAACCAAGTTTAAACAACACAAACACACACGAGTACACTTACTTACCTTCTTTTTAAACGAAACGGCCACAGGCATACAGATGGAATTAATCCCTCTCAAAGTGCTTGTTTAATTTTCACGCACCACCATAAAACGTCTTTACATCAGCGTTGGCGATTGGCGAACGTGCGTATGACATGCATAAGCTTCCTCATCACACTGCAGGTATAAAAGTGGGAGGGCACTCGCTCCTCCCCCTCAACCTACGATTCTGGCACCCTATGGTTTATTTATTCATTTTAATTAATGTACTTTTCTTATTATGCGTTCACATAATAAGAAAAGTAAATTAATTAAAATAAATAAATAAATAAATGAACACAAACTGTGCCCTTTACTGTATGGCACCCTATGCGGTTGCCTAGTTTGCTTATGCCTAATGCCGGTCTTGCCTGGAGTGTATTGTGTAATATTATGAATAACTGGCATATCATTGCATGTTGTTATTTGGTAGTGTAAGCAAGTAAAAGGTGGGTGATTTGTACAGAACTGACTTTAACATGTGACAGCAGAGACATATTTGACTTATATTATTATATTATTATATTATTATTTGACACAAGCATCCTCCAAAAGGGCCTTATAGAAACAGACAACTGGTGCCAGATCCATGGCCTCAAGCTAAATGCCAAAAAGTGCATAGTCATCCCCTTTGGCAAAAACAAAGTGCCCACAAATTACCACATAGGTGGTAATCCATTAAGTACAGAAAAAGTAATTAAGGACCTGGGGACCCAAGTTGATAGCAATCTCTCATTTGACAACCACGTGGCCAAAGTGGTTAGAAAAACATTTTATATAGCCCACCTAATCATGAAGGGATTCACATCTAGATCAGGGGAGGCCATCGTGCCTCTTTACTCATCCCTCATCAGGCCCATAATTGAGTACAATGCCCCTTTTGGGATGTACCTTACCAGACACCTGCAGCAACTGGAAAGACCCCAAAAGTACCTCACCAAGAGGATCAAAGGGCTCAAACAGATGCCATATGCTGCCCGGTTAAAGAAACTCCAGCTCTACTCAGTGGCATACCGCCTGTTCAGAGGCGATCTGTGCCTGATGTATAAAGCCATGTCCAACCCGGAATTAATGGACATGCTGCACCTCAGAAAATCCAAATCCCATCGAGCTACGCGCTTGAGAGACTTGAACTTTAACATCTGCAAAATTTGCTGCCAAATTTGCATTCTGCCTGACATATCTCTACATCCCCTCTCAAGCATGAAGTAACCATGTTGCCTAAAAGCTTCCACAATGATCTGATTCTCAGAATCAGCAAAGGGTGGTTTTTGAAGATGGAGATACCTGGGTGCCATAGTCCTAGCTGTTTGAAAAGACAACAGAAGACTAATACACACGTATCACATAACTACAAAATAACTGTTCCTAGATAAAACAAAAAAGGTAGCATTTCAATATTACCCACTAGAGAAACATGAAACAGTCTAGAGATTTGAAATATGACCAACAGGCTGGATGGAAAAAAGAGAGTAACAACAGAAACATATCCTTGTTTGTGTCATACCAGAAATGCAGCTTTGCTCCCCTACCCCCAAAAGAACAAGCAAATGACACATTTTGCTTTCAATCCATGTTTGAAATGCTAAAGGTGCTATCAAATGAACTGCTACTGAAACATGTCACAGATTTAAAACAGAACATTCCATGTTACGGTATTGCCAGTCATGTATACCTGTTAAATGCCCTGACAAACATGCCCATGCCATCAGTACACTTCTAACTAATGCCTACAGATTAAGTTGTAAAGCCTTTGGTAATATATATATATATATATATATATATATATATATATATATATATATATATATATATATATGTGTGTGTGTGTGTGTGTGTGTGTGTGTGTGTGTGTGTGTGTGTGTGTGTGTGTGTGTGTGTGTGTGTTGCATATGCAGAATATAGCTGACAAAATACACCATTCATTCTCATGTTCAGTAACTTCAGTAATCCTCTGTGCAGATATATCTCAAAGTAACAGCCTCTGTTCTGTGTTCTCTACATAAACAAGTCTCCTAACCTTCAGTTGTCCTTGCTACATGGCTGCCTTTTTATGGTGTAGATTCAGGGCTGTCAGCACAGTGAAGATACAAATGAGGTGTAAACTCATTAGAAATGCTGAATCCCAAATACCTGGCTCCATGTATCAGATATAAACATAGTGCAGGTACTCCCCCAGTGTTTGTTTTTAATGGATTGCAACTGTGGTAGGGAGAAGGAAAATGCAACAGCAATGCAGACTGCCCTACATCCATTAGGTGTGTTGGGTTAGACTTACAAAGTGTTAGATGTAATTTTGTCAAGGTTGGAAATGTTAATAAGCAGTACACAATTCACATGTTCTGATCATTAACATCCAATATCCCCTTCATTTGTTGGCAAATGCATATTATATTATTGCCATTTAATATCCTCACACATTTTAAAGACAATGATATAGGATGGCTTACAGACTGCATGTCTCAGATAACTGGCCATATAAGAGAAAAATGATCAATAATCACAGACAGGTAAGACGGAGATGCATATTTGCAAGCAATACTCATAACTGTTTGTGTGATCACTTAGTGCTCTACATCCAAAATTAATAAATGTGCAAATAACACTTATATGGTTTCATACTACTGTAGATAATGTCGCAGTTGGTTGTATGCAGAATGAGTTCAGTTCCCTGCTGCAAAAGTGTTTGTTGTGGCAAAGAGGAATAAGGCCCCCTTACTGGGTTCAGAAAGTTCATCGAAGTGAGAGTTCAAATCCAGACCTATGTAGAAATATCTCATGTGTACTAACATTTTGTAGTGTGTATGTCATCAATTGCTTTTCCTCATTTCAACTACTTTTCCCTTTTTTTCCCTTTTGGGGGCAGTGTTTGCACAATGTGGTGCTTAGCACAAATATGGGGAATGGAGAAAATGAATGTCATGTTTGGCTGTGCTTATCTCATTTATGCTTAGTTTGGCAGTGTGCAAACTGGACTAGTGGTCCACCCAGGAAGCAGACAGAACACCTGCAGAACACCTGCAAACAGGGGGTCTGTAAAACGGCAAGGTAAAAAACAATACATTGTTGCAATGTTTGTGTTTTATTGCACAACTGCATTTAACAGCATTGCATGGCATTGCATGGCAGTTAGCAAGATTCCCCAGCAGCTGCAGCCATTGAACACCTGCAAACAGAACTAAGACAGCCAATAACTGAAACCAGATAATTCAATTAATTCAGCTGGGCACTGTGTAAACCTGCTAAACTCCGTTACACAGCAGTTAACACAGAGACCTTAAGAATGATTAGAAAAGTAGAAAATGTCATATAACTAGTCCAGTAGCATCAGCTATAAGTGTATTGTTAGAGTACTGATGGTCCTGGGTAATGCTACTCAATGCTAGAAATCAAAATCTCAAAATGCACTCACTCGAGGCACTCTTTAAAATGGAGAACATCGATATCTGTGCAGTGACTGAGACCTGGTTTAAGGCTCCAGAGAGCACCCCTGCATTACCAGGCTATAACTCATACCACACTTTTCGGCCATGTAACCTGGACCGGAACACCAAAGGCAGAGGTGTGTCCATATTCATTAAGGATATCCACACCTCCAGGCTACTTGCTCAGCATAATGCATCCGAGGTTATCCAAGTGCAACAAACTCTGGGCAAAACAGCAATCCAAATTGTAGCTTGCTACAGATCCCACACCATGCCCCAGGATTCTCACTCCTCTTTTCTTGATATACTGGAAAATATTAGGGTTCAACCAAACACCCTAATATTGGGCGATTTCAACTACCCCCCCATTAACTGGGAAAACTACTCATGTACCAACTCCTTCACTCAGTGCTTTCTGGAATTCATAAATTCCAATGCCCTAAATCAACTGATCCACACCCCCACCAGAGGCAACAATATCCTAGACTTAGTCATTATCAACATGAGTGACCGGTGTTAGAAACCTAAAGTCAACTCCTCATTGGGCTAATCACCCTAGATATCCACATCCGGCCCACACCCCCATTAAGGAAACCATGGTAAAATATTTCTCCAAAGCTAACTTCATGCTTCTTAAGACAGAAGTGGCAAACTTCATGACACCCATGCAGATAGACAATACAGTTACGGCTGCTGAATCCTACACAAATGCACTCTATAAGCACTTACACGAGTGCATGGATTGTGCTATCCCAAACAGAACCAAGATGCTATCCTCCAAAAAAAGGAAGCCAATCTGGTGGCCCTCTGCCATAAACAAACTCTACAACAGAAGGAAGAAACGGTTGCAAAAGAGAGTAAAATCCCATGAGTGGAGGAGCTCCCTGGTCAGCCTCAGTAGGAAGTTGAGATCCCTTATAAGATCCTCCAAAGCTAGCTACAAAAACAAGATTGCCACTGATTCTAAGGACAAACGCAAAGTATTCTATAGCTATGTCAAGAATCTCAATGGCAACACCCAGATCTGCTCTGAGTTACAGCACAACGGCACAAAAATTACAGAACCAACTGATATTGCCAACATCCTGGCACATAGGTTCAGTGCTAACTTTACCCTCCTCTCAACCCCTAAAGGGCCCATATCTATACAGAAAGAATGCAGAGTCCCTGTAATCACAACTACACAGGTAAAAGCAGCACTCTGTAAAGTCAAAAACACAGCATCCATGGGACCGGTCAACATCCCAGGCTGTGTTTTACATGAACTTCAGGATGAACTGGCTCTCCACCTAAGCACCATGTTCATTCGGGTCTATATTATAACATCGAAGTCTAAAAACATCGAATGTTATAATATCGAACCCATTCAATCAAAACACCAGAAAACCGAACTGTCAGAATAGCAAATTTTTTCCCAGGGAAAAAATGTGCTGTTCTGACAAACATACACACAACTCAAGCACACCAAAATAAATAATCCACACACATGCACTTCACGAAACCCTACACTAAACCAGACATACACCACTAGCTACCGACTTACCTTAACCCAACCCTAACCCTAAGGTCCCTAACTATCGCACACTCACCTTACCCGCTCCCTAACCCTAAGTCACCTACCCCACCCTAACCCTCACACCCACACAATCGCACATTTACCTGACCTGCGCCCTAACCCTAACTCACTTAACCCGCCCCTAACCCTAAAGTCTGTCACTGCCACACCCTCACCTCACCCGTGCCCTAACCTTAAAGTCCCTAACTACCGCACACTCACCTTAACCTGGTCCGTAACCATCGCACCACACTTACCTGAACCCAATCTGTAACCTCCGTTCGCTCATTTCCCTAAACCTGGTCTGTAACCATATCACCACAATGCTGTAAATAGCGAAGCCACGGAACGAACCACCAAAATCTTACCCTAGGTAAAATCTCGATGTTCCGAGGCTTCGCTATTGTCAGCTTTTGCTCTAAAGGGTTCGATATTATAACATTCGAAGTTTATGAGCTTCAATGTTATAATATAGACCCATTCAGTCATAGCCTCATGTCAGGCTTTATGCCCACTGAATGGTGCACAGCAACAGTTATCCCACTCCACAAAGGGGGAGCCACCACTGATCCTGGGAACTATCGCCCTTATTAGCCTGACAAGCCTGGTCTGCAAGGCCATGGAACATGTCATCATGGAATTCATAAGCAAAGATATTGGTAACCTTCAAACACTGAACCTCACCCAGTTCGGGTTTGTGAAAGGCAGCTCATGCCTCCTGAACCTGGTCGACTTCTTTGAGACAGTCACCAAAGCCGTAGACGAGGGTAAGGTGGTTCACACAGCCTATCTTGTCATCGCCAAGGCTTTCAACACCATCCCACATTCTGGAATTATAGCTAAACCTCACTAAACTAGGTATAAATCCCTATGTCACAAGATGGGTTGCCAACTGGCTCACTGACAGAACTCAGACTGGAAAAGTTGCAGACTCCAAATCTGACTTCAAACCAGTGACAAATGGAGTACCACAGGGTTCAGTCCTGGGACCTCTCCTGTTTGGTATCTACTTCTCTGAAGTACAGGCTAACACAGAAGGCCTCTGGCTAACGAAGTTCGCAGATGACTGCAAACTAGGAACTATAGTCGAGTCCCCAAATGATGTGGACATCCTACAGAAGGGCCTCACTGAGACAGATGCCTGGTGTCAGAGCCATGGCCTCAAGCTCAATGCCAAAAAGTGCATTGTTATCCCCTTTGGTAAAAACTCTGTACCCATGAACTACCACATAGGCGGCAGTCCTCTTAACACTGAGTGTGATAAGAGACCTTGGGACCCAGGTGGACAGTAGTCTCTCCTTTGATAATTACATTGCCACAGTAGTCAGGAAATCCTTCTATGTGGTACACCTCATCACAAAAGGGTTCTCATCCAGGAAAAAAGAGGTCATTGTACCCCTCTACTCGACACTCATTAGACCCATTATAGAGTACAACGCCCCTTTTGGAATGTACCTCACAAGACATCTGCAGCAGCTGGAAAGGCCACAGAAGTACCTCACTAAGAGAATTACTGGCCTCAAACAGATGCCCTACACTGACCGTCTCAAAAAACTCCAGCTTTACTCCGTAGCATATCGTCTACTCTGAGTTGATCTTTGCCTAACATATAAAGCTATGTCAAACCCAGAGCTGTTGAACATGCTACACCTAACAAAATCCCATAATTTCTGAGCTACATGCTCTAGGGACCTAAGCCTTGTCACCACAATAAACAGGACATGCTGGAGGGATAGATTCCTGTCCCAGTGACTTCCTGTACTCTGGAACAAGCTACCCATCTATGTCAAGCAAAGTTCCTCATTAACACTCTTCAAGAAAAATCTTGATGAGTGGATGGGAAATAGGAAATACACCTCGGGGATCACGTCTGTGGCTCTGCTCAACAGGGGCACAGGAAATTAACTTTCTTGGGTTGGCGTAAGCCAGGGAACTTTGTTGACTAGGCTTAGTTAGCCCCTTGGGCCAATAGCATAGTACCTACCTATGAACATATGTAAACTCTGTAGGCTTCACAGGAAGTCTACAAGGAGTTTACTGAATCCTAGGGAGAGTTTATCAGTTTGTACGTCTTTATTCCTACCACATCTTAGCTATTTATAATGCAATTCCCCGATATGGTCAGTGTCATTATATGAATTTTCAGCAATGTTTTCCTGTACTTGTCTCACACTGTGGTTGGTTTGTCTGTCTAGTTTGTTTATTCCATTTTTCAAAGTTATATTATTCAACCTCATTTCCATGTCTTATATTTTTATCTCTAATGTTAATTACACATTTTATTTTCTTATGGAAATATATCCTTCTGACATTGTTTGCCTAGATCATGAGATTAAACATTGTTTCTTTTGCATTCCAAAAACTTATTTTTTAAAACTTTGTCACATTCTGTCTGCAGTCTTTACACTGAATGCCTCACTCCATTGACATAATGACTGTTTTGCTTCCATAAAGTCTGTTATTAACTGTCTGTGCATTGGTTTTGTTTTCCGTTTGGCAGAATTATCAAGCAGTAAGTTAGCATTTATAACTCCATGATCAATGTATATCAAAGATGTTAAAACTTGATATGAATTAACAATCACCTCCTTAGGAAACAGACAATGCCCAGTGGGTTCCATTCCCAGGTAGATTTATTTGCCATCTGCAACAATTGTTGTTCTCAAGCCTATGCTGTAAATAATTTCCTTACTAATATTGTAGAATCAGTTTTATACTGTTTTGGGTAAATTTAGCTCACCAGCTATTAATATTTTGGGCCGGATTCACGAAGGCTTACACGGAGTCTAAGAGTAGTGTAAGACTCCATGCAGCCTTCGCGATCCAGGAACAGCCCAAAGTCCGTGTAAGAGTCAGGCTAAAACGCTCTTACACGAGTGGCGTGGCTAAGCTAATCAGCCCACTTGCAGCCGAATAGCATGCAAATGAGGCTGATTAGCGATCCAGGAAGCCAAGAACAGCCCGTGTAAGAGCCGTTTTAGCTGCAGAAATGTACTCAGTTGACAACTGAGTACGTTTCTGCAACACGCAATGGAGCCATGTCAGCTCCAAATAAAGGGTGCATATGTTATAGGCAGCATGCCAATGGCCAAATATGTGGCCATTGGCAAGGTAACCCCATGCAAATATCTGAAAAATATAATTTTTTTTTTCGGCAATTGCCGATGTAAACCCAGCGCAGCCCCGCGCAAACGGGCTGTGCTGCATAAAACATAAAAACGAAGGTTTTAAACCTACAAATGTAGGTTTTATGCAATACATGGAATGTCAATGGAGGGACCAGCAGAGGAAAACCAACATGGCCACCGTGTAGTGGTTGCTAAGGGGGGAAGCTGAGTCTAAGAGATGTAACTAAGCATTAGTAGGCAATCTGATGCAAATGAGTGTAAGGATACTGAATTCCACTGTCACATAGCAAATGAGCACATTCTGAGTAGTGTAAGAGTTACATATGGGGGAGGAACAGAGTAGGAGATAGGTGACATCACAGGGGGGAATGGTAGAAAGGGATGGAGTTCATTGGAGGGTAGAGTTACATGACAGATGTCAGACAGATATCAAGGAAAGAGGTGTGCCACTAAGTAAACATGAGAAAGTCAAGAAATGGAAGGTGTACACTGTTGCCTACACCAAAGTTTCTTGCTGGACGTGCATGCGTGTCGCGCACGGCGAGTAAGGCAGTGTTGGCGTGTAAGGCAGTGTGCGCGCGTGTAAGGCAGACTGAGCATGTGGGAGCGTGTTGGGAGATGTTTAACACCGTTTGCGTGGGCGTGCACGCGTTTTAATCCGAATAAGCAGATCCAAAACTGTGTAAGTATGTGTGCGCGCATGTAAGCCACTGTGAGCGTGTTTCTGCTGGTTTGCACACGGCTCCACCCTGAGGAAACAGAAAGGAAAAAGGAAGCAACAGATGTACTAGGAAGTTAGCAGGGAATACTGCTGGAGCTAGCAGGTGAAAACAATTAGATGCAGGCAATTACACAGGCAGAATACTAGGCCAGCCCAGCACTTAAAACTCTACAAACAGCAGTGCAGAATGCTTCTCTCAAGAGACACTGCAAGACAGGAGTTAAGTTATCAGAAGTGAAAACTGAAAAAGCTGAACTCAGAGCAGAAATGTTAGGGGCTGCCATAGCTGTCATAATGAGACATAGGCGACTTGCTGAGGGTGGTAACAATGCAGATGGTGCCAGACAACCCGCAGTGAGGAGACGGAGAAGAGTGTACAGGCCCAGGGTCACCTACCACAGGTTACATGAGCTGGAGATAGTAGAGTGCTATAGAGTGGACAGAGACCTCCTGCAGCAAATAGTGGAGCTGTGCAGGCCACGCCTCACACACAGAACCAACAGAGGGGAACCCATCCCAGTGGAAACCAAGGTATGTGTTGGCCTAAGAATACTAGCAACAGGTACCTTCCAGAGACCAACTGGCGATATGATGGGGATATCACAGGCATCAGCTTCCAGGGTACTGCACCAGTTCCTGGATGCCATGTCAGCACATGTCGGTGATCATGTATACTTCCCCAATGCCCCTGAGGTATTGGCCAGCAACATGCGTCTCTTCCAGCAAATAGCGGAATACCCTGAGGTAGTGGGTGCAATAGACTGCACGCACATACGCATCAAAGCACCTGCCGGCAAGCGGGGTAGGGCATACATCAACCGCAAGGGCTTTCCCTCCATCAACTGCCAGGTCGTGTGTGATGCCCAGGGCATAATAATGAATGTGTGTGCTGGCTGTCCTGGGAGCTACCACGATTCCCACATCTGGCATTTGACGCAGCTGTACCAGACATTTGCCAATGGGGACATCCCACACGGACACCTAGTGGGGGATGCAGGATATGCACTGGAGCCGTGGCTGATGACACCCATCAGAAATGCACACACACCTGAACAGGAACGCCATAATGAGGCACACGCACAAACACGTAATGTAATAGAGCGTGTGTTTGGGCTGCTCAAGTCACGGTTCCGGTGTCTGGACACATCTGGTGGAGCCTTGCAGTACACACCAACTACATGTACCCAAATTGTCATGGTATGTGCTATGCTACATAATATGATCTTGCGAAAACAGCTGCAGCAGGACCAGCATAGGGCTGGGCCAAACAGCCCCCCACCATCGCCAAGGCCACCACAGGCACAGCGTGACTCAGAGGAGGAACAAACTGAGCCTGCCCCAGTAGGCGGAAGGAGGCGTGCCCAGTATGCCCTGGCCTTGGCAAAGAGGCAACGCATAGCACATACATTGGCTCAGTAGGAACCTTGGGAATGAGACCCCTCTCTGACTCACTCATATAGTAACAGGGATGCCTAACGTGACACAACCTGCTCACAAACATGTACAGGGAAGTGTAATATGTGCATCCGACAGAGGCAGCCCTGCAGCACCACCTGAGGCATGAATGCTATGTGTTAAGTAATGTAACACCAAGTACCATATGCACACCTGAGGACCCCGACTAACATCCTACCCTCAACAAGCAGCATGCCACAACATGACAACGAGATGATGAAGTGCAACAATTGCTGAAGTAATGCAGTTAGGCAAAGGGGACCCAATGTGTGCCAGTCTGGGATGACATGCTGAGCATGACATGATGCACCACCTGCTAGGACTGGCGTGCACCTATCAGTGCAGGCCGTATGGATACTGGCAAAGGCTGTTGTCACGCACAGTGTGCCCTGAATAGGTAAGGCTCAAAACACAAACCTATCTCCATAGGTACCAGAAGGGATAAGAATAAGATAAGGGATGAGTTCAAACAGCAAGATGCATGCAGTCTAAGCCCACCCAGTATGGAGAATGTTGATAACTGTGCTGTAACAGAAATCTGAGGCAAGGCTCACAACAGCACCCTAACACTACCAGGTTACACCTCATACTGTGCTGTACATCCTGAAAACTTGGAACAAGCTACAAAAGGAGGGTGACTAGCAAGAATTGTCAAGGATAACCACACCCCCATGTTGGTACCACCACAAAAAGCAGCATGGACTAGCCATGCTCAAGTAACAGTGGCTAAAACTGCCCCCCAGTGTATAGCCTGCTACAGACTACTGGCCCAACACCAGAAACTGTATCCGGCCCATGCTGGAATACATGACTATATCAAGTCCTCCAAACCACATTATATTGGGCGACTGCAAATATCCAGACACATAGACTGGGAGCATTATACCAGCTGCAACAGTGTAGGACAAAAGTTCATCGAATCCACAAACCAAAAGGCCCAGGAACAACGTACCACCCCCACAAGAGGGGCAAGCATACTGGATGTGATAATCAGCAACATGGGTACGGGATGTCAAGATGAGAAGTGTATTGCTCACTTGTAAAACCAGACCATATAGTAATCACACTGGATATACAAATCCTGACCACAGTCCCTGGCCGGAAAACCACAGTGGAAAACATGTGCTAAGCAATATTTGCACACCTCCAAACTGATGTGGAATCCATTAAAGGTCCCGTGCAGGTGCAAAATATGGGCCACACCTCAGAACCTGTAATACAGCCATTCCATGAACACTGCCAGGAATGCTTGGATTATGCAGTCCCAAATTAAAACAAGACACAGTGCCTAAATCTGGCATGGTGGAAACCAGCCATAACCAAAACATGCAAGAGAATGAGGAAGCTACTACATGATAGAGCAAACATGAACAATGAAGTAATTACTGATCAGTAGTATGGCAATATAATCTGTCCACACATGCAATCCACTAAGGCCAGCCACAACAAGTGGAATCTGTGAATCCTGAGGCAATGTTACACCTGCCCCAAGTACACAGACAACCCCCAACTCCACCCAAGAAATACAAATATATGTGAGAGATGCAACCATCCATCCAAACCGGAGGCAGAGCTCCCCCAACTCAGTACATCCAAAACAAGTCAGTAGGAGAAGGTAACCACACACACCACAAACACATACCCACATAGACCTATCACAACTGCAAACCAAACACATAAACACAGAAATACATTCCCGGAGGCAGAAATCACAAACACAGCACACCAACAGAGGCCACTAAAGCAGACACCCAATGAAACAGCCTCCAAACATAGCACATGCAACACATAGCACACAAAGCTGGTGTGCCAAACAGTCACAGGCCAGAAGGAGAAACAACATGCCCGATACAGTTGTAATAGGTGACTCCATAGTCAGACACACTGCTGTCCCACACACCAGACTGAACAAGGGAAAGGGTACAGTAAGCTGCCTGTAGGCAGCCACAATATGCCGCATAACAGAAATATGTAGGTCACTCCAAAGCAAATAGAAATATGATGCAGCCATAGTCCATGCTGGTGTGAATGACCTCAGATGTACTGCCCTAGACTACATGTAAAGAGACACAGATGAGCTATCCGATTATGTAGTCCAGGCCGGTATGACACTCACCATTCGCAGCAACCTACCCTTACCAAGAATAATTCCACAGTACAAACACGGAATGATCAGTCATAGCAAGTAGCACACTTACTGGTGTCATTCCAAGGGGATCCAATGTCTGTCTGCTTGGGATGTCATGCTTGACAAGCCATGCAGTTGCCCTTGGGATGGCCTGCACCTGTTACCCCTGGGCGTCTGAATATTGGATAAGGCCTTTGCCACCTCCATACAGCCTTCTGTAGGCAAGGCTGAAAAGACTGACCCACCACCCGAGAAAACATAAGTGGGAAGAAACATAAGGGAAATGCTGACCAATGCCAGATGTGTACACCCCAATATGCATGCTCCCGAGGCCATCCCCAGAATAGAGAACATCAATGTCTGTACAGTGACAGAAACCTGCTGCAAGGCTCCTGACAGCACACCAGCACTACCAGGTTATACCACGTACCATGTGTCATGGCCCCAAAACCTGGAACACTACATAAAAGGAGGTGAGTATCCATAGGCAGCACAGACACCCATACGTCCAGGTAACTGACAATGCACAAGGCAGTGGAGTTCACCCATGTGCAACTAACTGTAGGCAAGACTGCTGTGCAGTCTGTAGCATGCTACAGACTGCACTCTCACACACAATAACCCCCAACCGTCCTGAAGACACTGGACAGTATGAATGTCCCACCAAATACCAAACAAGGTACCACAAAATACCACATAGGTGGTAAACCATTATGTATGGAAGGAGTAACCAGGGACCTAGGGACACAAGTGAACAGTAACCTGTTATGTGACACCCACATTGCCAATGTGGCTAGGAAGACTGTCTACATGTGACACCGTATCAGGAAAGGAGTTACATCTACGGCAACAGAGGTCACTGTGCCCCTATACTTTACCCCAATCACACCCATAATCCAGTACAATGCCTCAAATGGGATCTACCTTACCTGACACCTGCAGCAGTTAGAAAGACCTCAAAGGTACCTCACCAAGAGGATAAAGTGTCACACATATATGTCATATGCTGCCTGGCTGTAGACACCCCAGCTGACTCCAGTCACAGACTGCCCACACAGAGGCATTGCATGCCTGTTGTAGGAGGCCATGCCCAACACAGGAGTAATGGACATGCTCCACCCCAGACAACACATATCCATTGGAGCTGCGAGAGTGAGAGATGTCAACCTCAACAAATAATGAAATAGGATGTGCCGGTGGGACAGATACATAATCCAGAGGGTCCCCACACCCTGGACCAGAATCCCACTCCATGTTAGGCAGAGCCCCTCACTGACACTGTTCAACAGGAATCTTGCCAAGTGGATGGATGATTGTAGAGTTACAGTGGGGGTCTTCACTGTGTCATGTCCAGACAGAGGCACAGCAAAGCAAATCATAAATGGCCATAATATCCACATAGCAAGGGGTCTCAAAAGCCACACACACTCTGGCTAGGCTAACAAATGCCCAGGGTGGATAGCCTAGTATGAACCTATGAACCTATGTAGATACAAATTGTACAGGACACGAAGGATAATCCCAAGGCTTACACAACTGATGGTAGGAGCCATGTTGGGAATTCACAGATATGCCCTGAATCACACAAATACCACAAACACACACACATATTGCCAACATACATCCTGACAGGTGCAGTGCAAACCCCCACCCCACGAATGCAGAATATCTATCCCAGCAGACTGCTGATCCCCTGACATTGCAGATGCTGAGGTAACAGACAACATCTCCAAAGCAAAACACACAGCAGCAATGGTATGAGATGGTGTCCTGGGCTTAGTGCAACATGGAGTCTAAGATGAATGGAATGCCAAACCACACTACTGCTCAATGTCAGCCGTACCACAGAATATGTACCCAAAGAGCAGTGTACAACAACAGTGGTCCTTCTCAACAAAGGTGTTGCCTGAATGGATACTGAACAGTACTACCCCAGAATCCTGAGAAGCCCAGATTGCACAGCTATGGAAAGGATCAGCATGTACCACAGACATAAGGATGTTGGGGACCTACTGACACCGGACCCAACCCAGTGTGGCCTTCTCAAGTGCAGATCCTGCCCCTAACCATGTTTGACTCAATTGAAACAGTCATTAAGGTCATTGATGAGGGCAATGTGCTCCACACAGTGTATCTGGACCTTGCAAAGGCTTCTATACAATACCCTACATGTTCAGTATAGATAGGCTCACCAGCGTAAATATAAACCCACATGTCAGTAGAGAGTTGCAAACCAGACCAAGGACAGAACAGACATGGTCAGACATGCTTCAGCCATGTCAGACTACAAACCAGATATAACTGGCATCCCACAAGGCTTTGTCCTGGTATCTCCCTCGTCTGGTATATATGTCCCATAGGTACAGGCAAACATGGAAGGACTGTGTCCTAACATGTTTGCAGAGGACTACAAACTGCTCACCAC
The DNA here is from genome assembly GCF_019279795.1 of Protopterus annectens. Classification (NCBI taxonomy): domain Eukaryota; kingdom Metazoa; phylum Chordata; order Ceratodontiformes; family Protopteridae; genus Protopterus; species Protopterus annectens. Next base: position 814,354,369 of record NC_056733.1, read on the forward strand.
ATATGATCCACCAGCTGACACATGCATCCCACAAAGGGCCACATAGAAACAGACAACTGGTGCCATAGCTATGTCAGCAAGCTAAGTGCAGAAAGTGTATAGTCAACCCCGTGGATATACAGTAAGTGCCCACCAATCACCACATAGGTGTTAACCCATTATGTAGTTAACATGTAATGAGAGACCTGGGGACACAGGGTGATAGATATCCTGCATTGGACAAACATGTGCTGTAGTGTTTACATAAACATACCATATACCCACCTAATCATGAAGGCTGTCAGATCTACATAAGGGGAGGTCATTGTGGCTCTGCAGTCATCCTGCATCAGTGGTACAATCGACTACAATAGCCCCTGTGGGATGTACCTCAGCAGACACCTCCATCAACTGTAAAGTCCCCAACAGTACCTCATCAGGAGTATCAAACAGCCTACACAGATGCCATGTGTTGCCTGTGTTGCTGGCATCAATAAACATGCTGCACATAGTACAATCTGAATGGCAGTGAGCTATGCACATGACAGACCTGAACCCCAGCACTGACTTACATAGGACAAGCTGTACTGTGTGATCCATAACACAGAAGCCACTCCCACCCATGAGTGAACCCTCAGCACAGGCTACCCATAGAGTCACTTATCAATCTTCCTCAATAGGAATCCTGATGTGTGGACGGGAGATGGTAGGTTTATCCTGGGTATCACTGTCATGTCACAGGTAGACAGAGGCACAGTATACTAACCATGACATATGTCATGGCAAACTCCTCTTACAATGTGTGTTGAAGGACAAACACACTCTCCAACATGCATTAGACATGGACTAGGGCACATCGCTAGTGTTTGCAATTGTACACCTATGTTGTGGAATACACTAACAATGTTGGACAAGCCTGGTGTAAGTAGTTCATATCTGAACAGAATGCAACATGGTCAGATGTACACAACTGGCCCCAACCAGGCTGTTGTGCCCACTATCGAAATGTAAAGCAGTGATAGCAGTAAAGCCCAGGTTACTGTCCACCACAGTCAAAGTACTACCAGTACACTATACAGTACTACAGTGTAGGTCAGTGTGAAAGGATGTTGACAACTGTATGCAAAGTATCCCATGCAAACACTGCAGGCACAGTATAATCCTGTTGTGTTCACACACAAAGCAGTTGTACAGTAACTACACAACATGACACACAACCCACAACCATAAACGGGTGATAGTTTGTGAAGTTCACACACATCCACAAATGTGGTGGGCTGCAGAGTCCAACATATGGAATGCTCACACTGGGCATGCTCACACACTTTGACAACATGCCATGGGAAGGCTGAACTGGGCATGCTCACACACTTAGTTTGTGAAGTTCACACACATCCACAAATGTGGTGGGCTGCAGAGTCCAACATATGGAATGCTCACACTGGGCATGCTCACACACTTTGACAACATGCCATGGGAAGGCTGAACTGGGCATGCTCACACACTTAGTCCAAATCTTGGTTTAGCAGTTGGACACACATATCTGGTATTGTTATGTGTTATGCCAGGAACCAACCACATTACAGCAGTCTGCCCAGTGCACACAGTTAAATGACTACAGAGACATACGTGATATAGTGGATCCCTCCCATATGCAAACATTTTCCACAGATGCAGAAGTTGTTCATACCAACAGGGAATGCTATGGCAATAAAGATATGCAAACAGTCTATCAGCAACAAATAATGTGCATTTGACAATTAAACATAATGGTGTAGAGGTCAACACTAGGCTGTTTGCCCTAGGGAATGACAGCTTAGCCATAGTGTGCTTGGTGTCTGCCTCCCCACAGGATGCACATTCCCCTTTCCAAACACAGATGATGTCAGCACCCTATAAGTACAACAGGAGAAATGAAACTTCCCAGTAATCCGAATAGCACGCTCTGCTAATGCGTCCGTCTCAAGTGTCATTACATAGTTAGGTAGGGGTTTCAAATCCTGCAAGTGCTCAGTGTGTGTGTGTGTGCGTGTGTGAGTGGTGTTGGTGTGTGTGTGAGGGAAATGTCCCTTTTGGCAAATAGGAAAAGACACTACAGGATGCACATTCCCTTTCTAAACACCGATGATGTCAGCACCCTATAAGTAAAGCAGGAGAAAAGAAACCTCCCAGTAATCCGAATAGTGCGCTCTTCTAATGCGTCTGTCTCAAGTATCATAACATAGTTAGGTAGGGGTTTGAATCCTGTGAATGGCAAGTGTGTGTGTTTGTCTGAGGGGGGTTAGTGTGTGAGGGAAATGTCCCTTTTGGCAACTAGGTGAACAGACTACAGGATGCCCATCCCCTTTTCTAAACACCGATGATGTCAGCACCCTATAAGTACAGCAGGAGAAAAGAAACCTCCCAGTAATGCGAATAGCGCGCTCTGCTAATGTGTCTGTCTCAAGTGTCATAACATAGTTAGGTAGGGGTTTGAATCCTGTGAATGGCAAGTGTGTGTGTTTGTCTGAGGGGGGTTAGTGTGTGAGGGAAATGTCCCTTTTGGCAACTAGGTGAACAGACTACAGGATGCCCATCCCCTTTTCTAAACACCGATGATGTCAGCACCCTATAAGTACAGCAGGAGAAAGGAAACCTCCCAGTAATGCAAATAGCACGCTCTGCTAATGCGTCTGCCTCAAGTGTCATAACATAGTTAGGTAGGGGTTTGAATCCTATGAATGGCAAGTGTGTGTGTTTGTCTGAGGGGGGTTAGTGTGTGAGGGAAATGTCCCTTTTGGCAACTAGGTGAACAGACTACAGGATGCCCATCCCCTTTTCTAAACACCGATGATGTCAGCACCCTATAAGTACAGCAGGAGAAAGGAAACCTCCCAGTAATGCGAATAGCACGCTCTACTAATGCATCTGTCTCAAGTGTCATAACATAGTTAGGTAGGGGTTTGAATCCAGTGAATGGCAAGTGTGTGTGTTTGTCTGAGGGGGTTCAGTGTGTGAGGGAAATGTCCCTTTTGGCAACTAGGTGAACAGACTACAGGATGCCCATCCCCTTTTCTAAACACCGATGATGTCAGCACCCTATAAGTACAGCAGGAGAAAGGAAACCTCCCAGTAATGCGAATAGCACGCTCTGCTAATGTGTCCGTCTCAAGTGTCATAACATAGTTAGGTAGGGGTTTGAATCCTGTGAATGGCAAGTGTGTGTGTTTGTCTGAGGGGGGTTAGTGTGTGAGGAAATGTCCCTTTTGGCAACTAGGTGAACAGACTACAGGATGCCCATCCCCTTTTCTAAACACCGATGATGTCAGCACCCTATAAGTACAGCAGGAGAAAGGAAACCTCCCAGTAATCCGAATAGCATGCTCTGCTAATGCGTCCGTCTCAAGTGTCATAACATAGTTAGGTAGGGGTTTGAATCCTGTAAATGGCAAGTGTGTGTGTTTGTCTGAGGGGGGTTAGTGTGTGAGGGAAATGTCCCTTTTGGCAACTAGGTGAACAGACTACAGGATGCCCATCCCCTTTTCTAAACACCGATGATGTCAGCACCCTATAAGTACAGCAGGAGAAAGCAAACCTCCCAATAATGCAAATAGCACGCTCTGCTAATGCGTCCGTCTCAAGTGTCATAACATAGTTAGGTAGGGGTTTGAATCCTGTGAATGGCAAGTGTGTGTGTTTGTCTGAGGGGGGTTAGTGTGTGTGAGGACAATGTCCCTTTTGGCAACTAGGTGAACAGACTACAGGATGCCCATCCCCTTTTCTAAACACCGATGATGTCAGCACCCTATAAGTACAGCAGGAGAAAGGAAACCTCCCAGTAATGCGAATAGCATGCTCTGCTAATGCATCTGTCTCAAGTGTCATAACATAGTTAGGTAGGGGTTTGAATCCTGTGAATGGCAAGTGTGTGTGTTTGTCTGAGGGGGGTTAGTGTGTGAGGGAAATGTCCCTTTTGGCAACTAGGTGAACAGACTACAGGATGCCCATCCCCTTTTCTAAACACCGATGATGTCAGCACCCTATAAGTACAGCAGGAGAAAGGAAACCTCCCAGTAATGCGAATAGTGCGCTCTGCTAATGCGTCTGTCTCAAGTGTCATAACATAGTTAGGTAGGGGTTTGAATCCTGTGAATGGCAAGTGTGTGTGTTTGTCTGAGGGGGTTAGTGTGAGTGAAATGTCCCTTTGGCAACTAGGTGAACAGACTACAGGATGCCCATCCCTTTCTAAACACCGATGATGTCTGCACCCTATAAGTACAGCAGGAGAAAGGAAACCTCCCAGTAATGCGAATAGCGCTCTGCTAATGCGTCTGTCTCAAGTGTCATAACATAGTTAGGTAGGGGTTTGAATCCTGTGAATGGCAAGTGTGTGTGTTTGTCTGAGGGGGGTTAGTGTGTGAGGGAAATGTCCCTTTTGGCAAATAGGATAAGACACTACAGGATGCACATTCCCTTTCTAAACACCGATGATGTCAGCACCCTATAAGTACAGCAGGAGAAAGGAAACCTCCCAGTAATCCGAATAGCACGCTCTGCTAATGCGTCCGTCTCAAGTGTCATAACATAGTTAGGTAGGGGTTTGAATCCTGTGAATGGCAAGTGTGTGTGTTTGTCTGAGGGGGGTTAGTGTGTGTGAGGGAAATGTCCCTTTTGGCAAATAGGATAAGACACTACAGGATGCCCATTCCCTTTTCTAAACACTGATGATGTCAGCACTCTATAAGTATAGCAGGGGAAGAGAAACCCCAGTAATGCAAATAGCGTGCTCTGCTAATGCGCCCGTCTCACGTGTCATAACAGTCAGATAGGGGTTTGAATCCTGCAATTGGCAAGTGTGTGTTTTTGGCTGAGGGGGGTTAGTGTGTGTGAGGACAATGTCCCTTTTGGCAACTAGGTGAACAGACTACAGGATGCACATTCCCCTTCTACACACTGTTCAGCAGACGGCCATGGCTCTGGCACAAGTTGTCTGTTGCTATGATGCCCCTTTGGAAGATGCTTGTGTCAGCTGGGGATTATGGTGTCCAGTTTGCAGTCATCTGCATATTTGGACAGCCACAGTTCATCCGTGTTGGCCTGTACCTCCAATAAATATGTACCAAACAAGAGGGTCCCAGGACTGAGCCCTCTGGGACACAACCTGTAACTGTTATGGGGTCTGGCATGGCTCCAGCAATGCTAACCATGTGGGTTCTGTTCTTGAGCCACTGTGCAATCCATCTAGTGACATAGGGGCTTATATTTAAGCTGGTGAGCTTCCTAGAATGCCCAAGTGGGGTATTGTTGCGAAGGCGTTTGCAAGGTCCAGGTAGGCTGTGTGAACCACCTTCCCTCGGCAATGGCCTTGGTGACTGTAGCAAAGAAATCAACCGGGTTACACCCGGTAGTGCTGGTGTGCTCTCAGTAGCCCTGAACCAGGCATCTGTTACTGCACAGATATCGATGTTCCCCATGCCAAGGTGTGTTTTGGGTGCATGCATCTGGAGGTTTAGACATCTGGCGTTGGGTAGCATTGCTCTTAGTGTCTTATCCCTTGTGATACCTATGAAGGTGGGTTTGTCATTTGAGCCCTGCCTAACATAGGCACTATGGGGTAGCAAGAGCCTTTGCCAATATCTGATAGGCCAGGGTGACAGGTGCAGGCTGTCCCTAGCAAAGCAGGTAGTTCAACAGAAGATGAATGTGTGAAGGTGTAGTGCCTGTGACTACTTAGCAGTAGCATATATGACTGCTCACGTGGACACATGCCAGGCAGGTCATATGCACTGTGTCACAGGCAATGTACATGTGAACAGGTCAAACAGTGGCAACCTGTCAAGTGGGACATGGCCATACATATAGTAGGCTATGCAGATGGCACTATGAGTCCACAGAAGCTCTATAACTATGCATTGCAGGTGTGATCGGTATTCCAGGGTACTTGCAAGCAAACATGCATGCAAACAAAGATACAGTGAACAGGGCTCCATGTAGTCCATTGTACAACAAACAAGCTGTACCAGTTCCATAAGGTAACACTGCAAATATGCAGGCGCTATGCACATGTACATGGAAATACACTGGTCAGATGGCTAGGGTCCAGTCTCAGTGCACACAAGTGTACGGAACATGCATGTACTGTCAGGATGTACAATAACTGGATAGAAACCCATGTGCCCATACCTGCAGTAATACACATGTCAAATAACAGACACCGAGCCTTCTCTCAGTGGTTCCATACTTAGTAGGATGTATGCTCCTTGGCCTGCCACCACAGTATCCCTGACATATATGGGGACTCTCCCTCCTGTGACAGTTACTTATGTGTGTTGGGGCTGTCTAGCATGGTATGAGATGTGTGCATGCAGTGCTAGTGTGCTCCTGTGTGTCCTGTACCAGTTGTGTAGTTCTGCACACATATCAACATCCTCAAACATCTGCATTGCAGAGTCTAGTGTGGGCAACATGCCACTTGCAATTTACATGTCCATCATTGTGTATTACTACATTCATTACCCTATCCCCTGTGCTACCTATGTATGTAGCCTTCTGTTGACATCATTACCACCAGTATGCCAACATGTGCAGATGATACACTATGGTACTTACCATGGGTGTAGACAACAGGACATGACAATCACACAAATACTGCATCAGGCATGCTGTGATATACCCACAATTAATTCAGCACACAGTACTGTTAACAACATGATACTATTACTACACATCTATGTGGTCACCCTGTGCATCAGCAACATGTTAACCTGTACCTGCACAGTTGTTACAGATTGCAGGAGGTGGCACAGTTTCATCATATGCACAGGGTGTGAACTTGGTATGCCTGGGTCAGCCACCCATACCACCAATTGACATGTATGTGTATGTGTGTTGGTGAGGGACAGCAGTAGAAGGTGGGGCAATGTTGATGCAGTGTGTGCGTGTATGCGGTAGCCCTAGGTGTTGTCAATTTGCATGTGTGTATGGATGCACACAGTTCCACCTCATGGCTGCCATATACTGGTGTTTGTGGACAGCCACAGACTGTACCTGCCAGGTCATACAGATCAGTGTCTCTGGCCACGGACACGGTACCTGTGCCTTGCAGGGTGCTACGGACCGTATCCGTACCAACCCAGACTGGGTACTGTCATCAGAAGCAGGTGTTCATTGACTGGACACAGATCCCTGTCGGGCCTGGCCAGAGCCACGTGCTCGTGGTCTCCTGGGGCGGTCTGATGACAGCACAGACCCAGCATTGCTGGGGCTGCTGCTGGCACTACGGGGCAGCCGCCCTGTTGTCGCGCCGACTGCAAGCTGCAGCTGTAGCTGGCATACGGCCACGTCGACACCACAACCGCCCACCATCACCCTGGCTCATGGACACGTCGTTGTGGAACCGGTCTAATATGTCCCCACAACGTCTGTCTACGACATCGGTGAAATCACGGATGGCAGCCGCAATGTCACGCATACTGTCAGTCATGGCTGTGCGACATGCTGCCAGCTCCCTCAGACCCTGTCTGGTGTACCGTTCCATACGTGACTGTGCCTGCATGACAGTCCGAAACATAGCCGAGGTTGTAAGACCTCTGTGGGCACGTCTGACAGGGGCAGTACGCCCATGGATGCTCCCACGAGAACCCCTGGACATCTGTCTGTGTGGTACCATCTCTGGGCCATGCCCATGGCTGCTGTGTGGGGAAGCATGTGCCACAGATACCACATTACCCTGGTCAATGCCCACTGTATGCTGTCCATCACCTAGGGACAGTGGTGACAAGGGGTGTATTGGCAGGATAACTGTGCGCATTGATGGGGTCGACAGCTGTGTACTGTCAATTGGCTGACCAATGGTGGACCCTGGCATACCTTCCTGTGCCATTACACCAATGTCATCATTATCAGTACCCACGGCACCTGACTCAGGTTCCCTGCTACATGACACCAGAGCAGCAACAGAACCTGTGGGAAGGAAACAGGAAACACAGTTTACAATGTCTACACATTACCAGCGATGCACACATGCACAGGTGCACACATGCACACATGCACACATGCACAGGTGCACACATGCACACATGCACACATGCACAGGTGCACACATGCACACATGCACAGGTGCACACATGCACACATGCACACATGCACAGGTGCACACATGCACACATGCACACATGCACACATGCACAGGTGCACACATGCACACATGCACAGGTGCACACATGCACACATGCACACATGCACAGGTGCACACATGCACACATGCACACATGCACACATGCACACATGCACACATGAACACATGCACACATGCACACATGCACACATGCACAGGTGCACACATGCACACATGCACACATGCACACGTGCACACATGCACACATGCACACAGTTTCACACAATTGTACAGTACTCAGTATGCGTGATAACAACACACAGACACAGACACACCTACATGCATACAAAGAGCACTACTAAGTGAGCCAAATAGTACTATTACTATCAACACTATTACAGGAATTGTTAATACACACTCACCAGCATGGATAGGCTGCATTGCAGTTATACCAGAGGGTCCTGCAGACATGAAGAAACTAATGTCAGTGGGCACAACTGTGCCATTGTTACTGTGTATGATACAGGTCAGGAGTACAACAGTCGCCTTTCACAGGTCGGCAGCTAATATTGAGGATATCACACTTGCACATTAAATACTATGGTGACAGCTACAAACCAAGGACACACCTCACACATGCATTAACTACCAGTGTACACAACAGTCAACTATACATATGACATATTACCTGCTCGTTCACCGTCTTGCTGCTGTGTGGCCCCAGCCTCCATCATGATGCATGTCTGCTGCTGTTGTTGTTGCTGGTGGACTGGAGCCACTACACTCAGGAGTAGTCCCTCCAGTCTGGTGAGTGGGGAATGTGTAGCCACCCACCACCTGTGGCGACCTGTTGCCTGTGGATATCTGACGCACGCTGACGGACATGTCTGATTAAATCACTGCAGTGATGTCGTACCTGCTCATATGTCCTATTATGCGTGCCTATATCATTTACCCGACGGACAAGGTCTTGCCACAGTGCAGCCCTCTCCTGCTGATTCTGGCTGGTGCAGGAAAAGAGTATTGCATAGTCCCGCACCAGGCTCTGGTGTATCTCCACATCCTCAGCTGTGGAGTAGGTGGGGTTCCGGGGGTGGGCCATGTACCTGTGAAAGAAAATAACCTGGTATCAGCAATATATGTCAGCAGACTTTGGCACACATACTACACATGCTACTCGACTGTTATGATACAACATATCTCACATATGTAGCATCTGTCTGTCTATTGGTGGATACACATGTAGATGGCCAGGTATCAGTGCTCGGCCAGCAACTGTGCAACAGTACCTGGCAGACGCCATACGACATACTACCAAACACCAGCAGTCAGAACACCGATTCAGGCCAGAAGCACCTCCTCACTCTGGGGTTTGTATCTAGGTACTGTATGGCCTACATCGGCAACTACTGTGGGCTGACCACACACTGATTGCCCTGGATATACATATCCCACCTCCACCACCAGCACAGATGACTATAGTGCATAACATTACAGATACAAACTTTACACTTTGTAACAGTGATATGGTATCCTTACAGCCCACTGGGCCAGTGGCAGATACAACCCACAATGGTGACCCCTACACAATTGCTGTCTACAGACATCTCCAAGAATGCATGGATCATGCAATCCCATATCTGACCAAGACACTCTCCACAAAGGGGCAGCATCCTGTCTGGTGGACCCCAGCCATAGACAGATTGTATTACAGAAGATGGAAGCTACTGCAAGACAGAGCATCATTCACTGAAGGGAGGGCATGTCTGAGCAGCACTGGTAAGGATCTATTTCCCATCATACTGACTACATGGGCAACACTGAGAGGGAATTCAAGAGTGACACTACAGATGACCAGGAGGCCTTCCTCAGTTATGTTAGCAACCTGGTCAGGAGCCATCCTCTATGCCCATAGGTAGTACACAACACATATTCCACTGACACCACAGATATCGACAACATTGCGGCGGACAGGTTCAGTGCAGGTGTCACCCCGCCCTCTCCCTTGTAATAAGGCATAGTTATCCCAGCTGACTGTAACCTTCCCGTCATCACAGATGTCCAGGTGAGAGACACCCGCAGGACAGCAGAATACACAACATGGATGGGACCTGATGGTATCCCCAGTTGCATGCTACATAACCTCTGACAGGAGCTAAACACACATATAGGAGTGCTATGTAACACTAGCCTGACTACAGGATATGTACCTGTACACTGGTGCACAGCAGCAGTGGTTCCACTCCATGAAGGAGGCACCTCACCATACCAATACAATACAACACAATACATTACATTACAATACAATACTATACAATATGCTATTGCCCCTGTGTCTACAGCAGCGTACTGTTCTGCTACCCTGACCATTGTGACACATGTGGTGTGATGGTAACTGCTGCTGTCACACAGTTACACAGGGTGACTCATATGGCATATTACCTATCTGACTAACATTCAGCAGGGGTATGTGTGACATGTACTCATGGGGAGTCTTGCTTCTTAACACTGTGTGGTTTATTGCAGGGTGTGTCTTATCTGTGAGTAGGAACTCTTACCTCCACATGTGCACACTATTGCAGTGGCACGGACGACACACAGCAGACATGTAGGTTGTGGATGGTGGGAGGTGTTACTATGGTTGTTGGACATCTGTCATGGGTGTGACCTCCATATGTACATCTGGGAGTGGTAACCTCTATGTGGGTAGCATATGTGTACTCTGTGGTGTTGTCAGTCACTGTGCATTGGTAATGTGTTTGAGTGCGTTGTCACAGTGTTGTACATGTCACTGTGTCCTTCTCCATATCTGTTGCTGTAATGTGAGGTCCATACCATGGCATCCATTATGTGGTGTGGGGGTACACCGACCTACATGTCCATACCTGACTCACCATGTCTGCGGACACATACCATGTGCAGGTATTCCAGGGATAGTGTGCCACTGTGACTATCATTGGGGCCACTATTCTACACATTTCTGACCCTGCTCACCCCTGACACATGCAGTGGTGGGCGGCCAATCACATATCTGGTGGTTACTGGTGTGGGTGATCTGGAATGTGGTATGATACTCCGGATTTGACACTGGTGTTCACTCCATGCCTTTGTCACCAGGCACCTGTTGCAATACATCTGTACACATGTGCCTCACTCAGACTTTATATACATCTCTCTCTCTCTCTCTATATATATATATATATATATATATATATATATATGTCTGTATACATATACACATATATATTGGGGACATATATTGCCATAGATGTGTAGGGGGGCACAGAGGGGTGTGAGTGACAGAGGGGTGGGACAGGCTGTGTTGCAGGTCATCATATACAATCATACCTGTAGGTAGTCAGATCAGTCTGTCTATGTATATGTATCTACATATATCTATATCTGCATGTGTGCATTACATAGATATGTTGGTACAATATTCTATTGACATCTGTCTATGTATTCCTACATCTCTCTCTCTATGTATGTATACATATATGCATATCATATATATATATATATATATATATATATATATATCTACATATATATATATACACATACATATGTTGACATACATACATAACCATATGTTAGACAGGTATATCAACATATTTGTCTACTATACTGTAGACACACACTAACATACTGCTAAACACACATAGCTGTGTAACCTAATTTGTACATGGCACTACAACCTACAATCAAACAACATTGATATGTGCACATACATGCTCTCACATACAAATGTATGTACAGTCTTCACTGATAGTTGCTGTATGTCTCCTGCCCTTTACACATCTCCATATACATATGGATACAGACCAATGACACATATGGAGGGTTCACAGTATGTAGACCTTTATAGTATTACTTTACATTACCTGTGTTTGTCACAGCTGCTTCTGCTGCTGTCTGGTTCCCTGTCCTGCTGCTCCACTTCCCAGTTGTCAGCTTTCAGGTAGCTGTTGCTGAACAATTCGTGTCTGTCTGCTTAAATGCAGTTTTCTCTGTCTCTCTCTGTCTCTCTCTCTCTCTCTCTGTCTGTCTCTCACGTCCTTCTCAGGGTGCAATGAAAGTATTGCATGCGTGGACATGGAGTACAGCATACTTTTGTAGGTATCTGCATATGCCCATGTGATGGCCTCTGCACCAATTGTTAGCCAGCATTTGCTAATTGCATGCAGCCAGTTGTGTACTGATTGCAGTTCTCACTGTGATTTCAGAACAGTGCTATAAAAAGGTGTGTGAGATAGGCGTAGCCCTTTCAGATGTTAAGGGCAGGGACCATGCTGTTATGCTGTGGACAATGTTCTGTGAGTGTAAAGGTTGGTATCTCTCTCATATTTCCAGGTGTGTTGTGGATTAACATTCCTCCATTCATTTCTCCAGTTTCCTGTACTAACTGTGTATGTACACTGACAACTACAACTACTACTATTGTTAATGTGTGTGTGTGTGTGTGCTTTCCTTTCACATTTGCTTGCACTCTGTTGCTAAGTCTTCAATAGTTGCCCTTTACAGTCACTACTTCTATGCCTGCTAGGTGTCTTGACTGTAGTGTGCTGCTGTAGCTTTCCTATTTTCCATGTACATTCACACCTTGGAATGCTTGCTATATCTGCTAGGTTGTTACAGCATGCAGTGTGGTCTGGCCATGGTGTGGGCCTTGACATCTATTAGGGTATTTGAGTATGCTGCTAAGCAGGCCCCAGAGACCTTCAGGTTTATCAGTTATGTGCCTCATGGAATGGTACATATCAGTGGGGTACACCCATTAAAATGTCTGGTATGCTGCAGTTGTGACTGTGGGTTAGCATGAGCATATGTATTACTACACTTTTTCTGCCATGCGAGTGGTGAATACTTTCCGGACTCCATAGTTACCATTGCATGTGTTACACCTTTCTGCCTACTGTTTGTACATTTCACATGGGGTCTGTGGGGCATCCCTGTAAGACATTCACTGTTGCTATGTCTAGGTTCTTAACTATTCAAATATGGTGGTGTTGGACCCGTCATGTGTACAGATATTTGCAGGCTGTCCACATTTCTGCCTCATAATTTGGTCATTATCTCATGCACACCTTTATCTGGCAGTCAGTCTGGGCTCAAGTCAGAATATGGTGACAAACATTCAAGTTCCAGACTGCATACTCTTCCAAACATCCCACAAGGTGTAGATCCTGTTACTTTCTGAACTGTCTGCATTTGTTGTAACTTTATTTGCAATGTGTCCCTGGTTTTGGGCCTTTGCTCCACATATTTTATTACTTGGTCCGGATGTGTTCCTGTAAGAGGTTGTGGGGTTTGGGCAGTGCTTATCCTGCTGTGAGTATGTGTGTGTCTTGCAAGGTGCTATGGTGACATTATTACCTACTAGCTTCCAACTAGCATGGCTGTTTCTGTTCACACACTACTATTATGGAAATCCACCAGTTTTGTTTGTGATTCTAAATGTCATACTTTGTGTACTACACATCTATATTCCCTTTACATTCATTCCTACTGTTAAATGATATATTTACTTTAGCACAGTGTTTCTATATAAGAGTCATGGCTTAGTGGTAAGTCATGCAGACTATAGTTGCCAAGGTCCTGGGTTCGGGACTCACAGTGGGATTTTATTTTTCATTTGAACTGAGTACAAGACCTGTCAATCAAAGTGCCTAAGGCACTTTTAAGCAGTTGTAACCAGGTTAGCGCTGGTTTGCGCGGAGCTCACGCATGCGCACTGGCGGTTAGCTCCGTGCACACAAGCGCACACCCGCTTACAACCGCTTAAACGTGCTTACTCTTGCGCACACCCGCGCTATTTTCCTTGAAAGAAAAGAAAATGGGGAGACAGGAAAGTGGTGAAAAAGGGGTCACAAAGAGGGTAAGACAGTAGGGAAACAAGCTTGGGATGTGCAGGAGGGATGTAGGTAAGGCCCATAGCTGCCCATTTCTTCAGCAGCAACAGCTGTGCATATGTATGTAATTTGGTGTGACATTTGAAACCTTCCACCCCTGAGAGAGGTGTCAGGACAACAATAATACTTGTTGTACAGCCAATTGGAATTGATAGGTTCCATGTCCAGTAGACATGTGTGCGGAATGGGCAGCTATGTATGGGGCGTAATTTTTTTGTGGGTACAGAGTGCCCTTTTTTTTTTTTTCAGGTGAGAGTGGTATGTCAGGTGAAGGTAGTCGGTACAGCTGGGGAGGTAGGTTGGGTAGGTTAACAGACAAGACAAACAAGACGCATACAGGGGCGGTGTATGACACGAGTGGGGGGGTTACACAATTGACGGGGACGGAGGTTTGGATATCCAGAGCCCATGAGCCCACAGATGGCAACAGTGGAACTGATATCCCCACCCATAGGCAGTTGCCACTGTTCCTTCACTGCCCAGGACGGGGCTGTGCTGGGGGCTGTGTAGGCGGGGCAACGGGCATGCCCATTAGTTGTGCCACCCGTGCCTCGAGCTGGCGTAGGGGCTCAAGGACAGAGTCCCGAATCTCCCTATGCACCACAGTCCGGACGCTACGGAGGGTGAGTGGTGGATCTCCTCCGGCCACACTTGCAGAGGGGGGGCGAGCCCCATCCCCTGCAGCGCTTCCACCCGCAGGTGGCACAGGGCCACCGGAGGAGGGTCCGGACTCGGCACTAGTGCCAGGTGCACTCGCCAGCTGAGGTGGGAGAGGTGGGTCCGCTGGAACCCGCCTTCCCTGTCGTTCTATGTTTTGCATTATGTCATGACAGTTTGGGTTAGTGACATTTAATACCATTCACAATTAGTTGTAACAGCATGCATTAGTATTCCCATTAACCAAACACCCAGATATTCAGACCATTGAACAGCGTGCATAACACATGCATAATTTGAACAGTAATACACAGTCCAACAACATGCAGGGTTGATTGATGGCAACAGGCCATCAGGTGTGGATGTATGAACAGGGCGGATGCATCAACAGACATGCAAATATATATGACCCAACAGGACAGACGTCCAGGGGTGGTAATTGTGATTGCACATACCATTTTCACGTGGAATGGGTTATAGGTGGTTAGAGGGTGGGGTAAATAGAGTAATATTAACACCTTCGAATACAAATACATATGCTGTACATTTCTAATAGCTACAGTTATATACACACTACTGTTCTAACTACAGTGTCCTATATGTTAACTACTTAACCTTGCAGATGGAACTGTTACTGCAACATCAATCTACATTTTATTGCTGTTCATACACATTCATATTGGGCTTTGCTCAGATACATCATCCTGTTACCTGTGCTTGATATACTTGTGGACAAGTGTGGATGTTTGGTATATCAGACAATCATCCTATCTGCGTATTTCAGACTGGGAGAAACATATCCAGATGTTGGTGTACACATTCCACATGCATCAACACTTTGAACAGATTGTGCTGTTTGGTTCTGAGTCTCACATGCATTTAATTCTGTCCTAACTGCAGTATGGTTTATTCAGGGGTTATAAGTACTGTATTGCTGTATTCCTGACACTTTCTCACACTCTCTCACTTGCTTTCATGTTACTATTCAGACTGGTACTTCTAGGCTTTATTGACATGTTTTAACAACAGTTATTACAGTTCTTTCCAGCAGTCTCACTTCTGTCATGTTTCAGTATTTCCACAGGGATATATTTCACACATGTGATTTCATCCTCTTCTGCAGCTATACTTTACATGCTGCTGCAGGTTGTGTACTATTTTCCTACAGGCAGGGCAGTTTTACTCGGAAATATATGTTGGACAGTGTCATGTTTAGTTTACTTACAGTCTGGGAACTGTTGTAATCAGGCAATACTTGCATACACTTTCACACTGTTACATGCAGATTTAATTCCTTCCTGGCTACACTGCACTCTTTTGCTGACTGTCATACATTTATATATCTTTACAGTTACTAGAAGTGGATTACTGACCTGCCTGGTGGCGCAACCGCACCAGCCTATCGGCATAGGCTCTGCAGTTCGCAGAACGGACACCTGCAGCTGTAATATAAATGAAGTAATATTGGAATACACATCTCCATAATTACAGGTAGTTTAACTTTCTACATACATAATTAATTGTTACTTACTCAGTGGTGGGGCGTTGGGTGATTGCCGGGCCTCCTGGATCCAAAGGTTCAGTTGGTCCTGCTTGCGTCTCTTCAGGTCCGCATGGTGGTGACGGACCTGCTCACCTGTCCTTGGAATTTCTGTGGCACTGGTGAGTTCATGAGCCAACTGGTCCCACGCCTCAGCCCTGTACGCTCCCCAGAGGACCTGGCCCTGCATGAGTTGGGCCTCATGGTTGTGGACTAGGAGCCAGGCCATGTACCTGGACTCCTCAACACCCCACCTCTGCGCTCGAAATAGACTACCCTCACCTACACCTGACATTCTGCCTGCAGGTCTGTTCTACAATCGTTTATGCTGTGTATTCCCGCCTATGGGGCTTATATAGTCCGTTTTTCCCGCACATATCTGTGATTGGCCAGTTTGGAATTGTATCAACTTCAGTAAACCTGCATTGTCATGCTGTAGTTTGTATTCATTCCTATATATGAGCTAATATTGCATTTCTAGGTACTGCTGTCATGACTTAGTGGTTCTGTACCTTGACTATGGTGTATAGTATCCTGGGTTCGAACCTGGCCACTGCTTTTTAATTTTCATGACTGTCTAGACATGTTGAGGGGTGTGTCTGTGTAAAGGCATTTTGGATACGGCTTGCTCACCGTTGCCCGTCGGTTAGCTCGTTTGCGTGGTGCGCAGCTCCGCGCAAACGGGGTACGCTGGTTTAAGCCTCATTTGGCTATCAGCACGCATATTCCGCTCAGCTCAGTTAGGAGCACATATATTTAGCATGGTAAACCACTGCTCAGCTACGGGCACTCAGTTTGCACCAGTTGGACCAATGCTTATCTACGGGCACATACCCTCACTCTGTTGTACTGTAGCTCAGCTATGGGCACATCTGGCAGTTTATATTCATTTCTTAGCTCACATTTATTCAATATAAATGGGATATTTCATTGTATTTTACATATATTCTGATTTTATATGTACACATATGTGTCAGGGACTTGTTTCCTGCTTATTTTGCAAAAAAAAAAAATTTGTGTTGTGGGGGCTCGAACCATGAATGCCTGCTCTGCAGCCGGCATCTCTACTGCTACACTATTGCTTCCTGGTTTATTTTGCATATTTAGTTCTTATATGCTTTCCCATTGACTGCTAACTGTAGCTGCGCTACGGGCACGCCCATAAACGCGCACTCACGGTTAAACATCTTTACAATTTAAAAAAAATATGACATGTTCATTTATATTTCTTTTATATATGTTTATGGTCTGTAGGGGCATGTGTTGTGTTGTGTTTATTCACATTTCCGTGGACTCTGTTGTGGGTGTCTACTTTGGGCACTTTTAGACTTCTGGGGGCGTGTCCGCTTGCAGGGCTCAGCCTACGGACACGCTCCCTACTGTCTTACACGGACCGTGTTAGACTTAGGTGTGATTCAGCATGCTCCCATGAATATGCAGAGCATGCTGACATCACTCCGTTTAACTGCAGTCTCCGTGTAAGAGTTATAACTCTTACACGGAGGCTTCGTGAATCCTGGGGTTTCTCTTCTGTGTTTCGTGCACAAATGTATGAATTCTTCTCCTTCATTAACACTTGACTTTGGTGTTCTATACAATCGAATGATTGATCTGCTCCAGAGTAGTCTTTATTGTTATAGTAACACAATCTGTAGCATTGGTGTTATCATCAAACATGCAATAATTACAGGTCTCGCCTCATAACAATCTTTACTCCCTGTCATAATACCTCCACCTGACTTTTTGTTAGAATATTTGTTACAGTAAATGCATTTATAGCGTGACAGAATTCATGTCCAGTCATGATTCTTTAACTATGTTTCATAAGTAATAACAATATCAGTCTTATGTGAACGTAGTAAAGTTTCCAATAAAAAACAAACTTTGTTACTAATGCTCCTAGTATTAACAACAGCACAGACTAAATCGTATTTTGCTATCTGTAAAGTGTTAAATTTCTGACCTGGCAAAATCCTGTCTTGTGTTAAACAAATATGGTAATATATCTTGTGCAAACATTATTTTCTCTTGTCTTGACTAGTGGACTCCATCCAGTCTAAATGCATGTGTGCTTAAAATTAGGTTTAGATATTATATATATTTCCATTTTTTAAATGGGCCATTTTTTCATGTACCTATTTACCTCCCAAAATATTTTTTTTCATGCTGGCATGACTCTCCTTTCTATATGTGACTTGTTAAAATTACATCCTAGCACCTGTGCAAGCTGCTATCTAAGAGGGCTGTAAATGCCCTACTAACAGTGGTCCTTGAAGATGAGATTATTCGAACCAACATGAATAAAAACATTTCCATACTTTCGTACATTAAAGTATTCTACAGCGTCATTCATATCCTGTACTTTTGCTCCTGGCAAGCATAACACCATTTGATGTTGTTCATGAACCTATATGCAAATTTAAGCACCAGTTCCCCTAATAACTGAATCTCAAGTTACTAGTGTGACATCCTCCCTCTGGGCCAGTAATCAAGGAGCCTCATTCCTCACAATGGACACAGGCAAGGGACGTTCACTTGGAACAAAAATTAATACACACAGTATTTCCAGATGCAGCTCTCTGCACCAAGCACAATTTCCCTTAAGAGCACATGGGGAACACACTTCTGTCCTGGGGCTGGGTTTCCCTCTCTCTCACCAGGCACCAAATAAGACTCCACACTGACCACAGCTGTAGAGCTGAGTCCTCAGCAGAGTGTTCCAAGCCAAGTCCGCTACCACTCTCTCTGTGAAACCAGAGCTCTGTGTCTCTGATTCAAGTATGTGACACACACCCTCTACAAGATTTGATATACACACACACACACACACACACACACACACACACACACACACACATGGGAAAGGCTGGCAGAGATTTACCAGCTATGGCCCTCTCTGCCCAGGCTATATGGTAGATGCCACCAGAACACTACAAACCCAGCTACTCTAACGCTCTTAGAAGGGTACCCAATTATACTGAGTAAAATTAATACTAATACAAATGATAGTGGTTGACAAATGCAGCAAGGCTTTCATGAGTGACCACAGTATCGTCAGATAAATATTAAGTATTCTGAAAGGTTGAAATAGTCTCTAAAAGACCAGCCACAATGAAAAGCTTAAATATATTTAATAATAAATAATAAAAGAACATGAAAATACTAAATATCTATTTACAATAAACACCAGTTTCAATCACAGGAAATATTTAAAATAGCACAGATGGAAAGGTTCACAATGATACAGAAAAACAATACTTAACTAATCTCACTGTATTTTCTTGACTGAAGGTGAGATGATTTGGGTGAGTGGTCTTCATTCTTGTCAGGTTTCACAGACTGTGCTGGATTACAGAATGACATCACATACATCTAGTCATCTGACTCTGGTTCTCACAGTACCCCCTTTACTAGAAACTGAACCAGAATCTAGTACATATGTGTTACCATACACACACATAGAGCTTTGCAAAAGATGTGTCATAGCATCTGCAAGCTATAAAACCATTTAAAAAAATGGCCACCCTTCTAGGGTAGCAATTACTTCACCCCTAAGGATAATGCAGAAGGATTCTTAGTCCTGGTTTTCATAGACATTTTGTCTCTGGCTAGCTGGAGTTTTGTAAAGAATTATATGCCATTTTTATATCAAACTGATTTGTACATGTGCTTGTGTTGAAAATGTATTTGTAAAACGGTTTATGTTAAAAATGTACTAACAGCAGGTCCTGCTAGACAGAAAAGAAATGCACCTGCATGTCAAACTGTACTGTAACTGTTTAAATGAATATATTGAAACAGAGAATACTGAAAGAGCATAGGTTAATCTCATTCATCTATCTTTGAAAAATAATCTGAAATTAAATTAACTGGTTTAGGCCATAAAGATTGTATCTTGCAGTTCTGATTGCAACCAGAGACAAAATGTCTGTAAAAAAACAGGACTAGTAATCATACTGTTTTGTCCTTAGGGGTTAACTAATTGCTATCCTGGAAGGGTGGAAGTTTTTGGAATGGTTTTATAGTTTCAGATGTTATAACACATCATAGCAAATCTCTATCTGTGTTTATTATGACGCACATGCTAGACTCTTGTTCATTTTCTAGTAAAGGGGGTAGTGTAAGAACCAGAGTCAGATGGCCAAATGTATGTGATGTCATTACCAGAGTCAGATGGCCAAATGTATGTGATGTCATTCTGTAATCCAGCACTGAAATGATGCTTTAATACTGGATGAGACAGAAGTCTCAGGGTAGTCTGTTTGTGAAACCTGACAAAGAAGGACCATTCAACCACGTCATCTTGCCTTGCTCTAGTAAATGAACTACAGGACAGTCATTCTTTAGATCAGTCAGGAAGATATAGTGAGATGAGGTAAATATTGTTTTTCTGCATCTATGTCAATCTTTTCATCTGTGTTATTGTTTATATTTCCTGTGATTGAAACTCTAGTGTATATTGTAACTAGATATGTAGTAGCTTCATGTTTTTTTTATTTATTTATTATTAAATATATATAAACTTTTCATTGTGGCTGGTCTTTTAGAGAATATTTTAACCTTTGAAAGTACTTATATTTATTTGGTGACACTGTGGCCACTCCTGAAAGCCTTGACACATTGGTAAAACACTACCATTTGTATTAGTATTAATGTTACTCGGTATAATTGGGTGTCCTTGTAACAGCCTTAAAGTAGCTGGCTTTGTAGTGTTCTGGGGGCAGTATCTACCTTATAGTCTAGGCAGAGAGGGGCATAGCTGGTAATCTGTGCCAGCCTTTCCCAGGTGTGTGTGTGTGTGTGTGTGTGTGTGTGTGTGTGTGTGTGTGTGTGTGTGTGTGTGTGTGTGTGTGTGTGTGTGTGTGAGAAAATCAAATCTCAAAGAGTGTGTGTGTCAGCTACTTGGAGCAGGGACACATTGCACTGGTTGGAGGACATGGCTTGGAACACTTGGCTGAGGACTCAAGTCCACAGCTGTGGTGAGTGTGGAGTCTTATTTAGGGCCTGGAGAGAGAGAGAGGGAGCCCAGCCCCAGGATGAGTGTGTGTTCCCTGTGTGCTCTTAAGAAAAATTATGCTTGGTGTAGAGAACTGCATCTGAAAATAATGCATGTATCTATGCTTGTTTCAAGTGAACATCCCTCACCAGTGTCATTGGTGAAGACTGAGGCTCTTTGATTACTGGTCCAGAGGAGGGGTGTCAGACTTGGCTCCTCCTACAATTCAGATACAGTTAGTACCCCTCAGTTAAAGAATGCAGCACAAATGATTACTAACTGGTCCAAACCAAGAATGCTTTCTAACTCCAGGAAAAATAAAATAATACAATAACTTTAAAAGGAAACCAAAATGCAATAAAACAAGTGTAAAAGACAAGAAAGGAAGTACACAGACTTTAAATCAATAAATCCAAAATGTCACAAGGCAACTTTACTTGGCAGCTCACACCTACTCAGATCAGACAGGGAGAACATAACATTTATTTTGTAGAAGAAATTATATACTTCCTAGAAGAAGGAAATGAGATATAAAAGTAGAACATATGTACCCCACCCCTAACAAGAACAAGGAGGAATGGGTGAAATCTAGATGGTTGCTTACAGTGTATGAGCCACCAGACTCACAGAAAGGTGAGACAAAAAAATCAGTAGACAGGAGCAGAGCTGCAGGAGGGTGAAAATGTCATGTTCATGGAGAACCCCACCCTCTATTCCTAATTCAGACTGGAGTGTTGAAGTGTCTGTGCCATCAATGAAAATGTACTGAATCACTAGAGCAAACTAATTTCAGGTAGATGCTGCAAGAAGGAACCCTAAAAGGGAAAAGTCTAAATGAAGCCTTAGCCAGCTTGTTTTGCTTTCATTGCAGTTTCCTGAGATGGTGTCCTTCAACTTTAAATTGGAGCAATAAAAAAAAAAAAAAAAAAAAAAAACTAAATTCTCTTCTAAACAAGAGTAACAAGCAACTTGCTATATTCTGAATACCACATATGGAGCAAAAAATGCTTCAGGTATGGCCATAGCCGGCCTTAGACATAGGCCAACTAGGTGTCCATCTAGGGTGCCACTCTAGCAGGGACGCTTTTCCAGTAATTAGGATGGTGTAGGTAGATTAGGATGGGGGCACAGGATGGTGTTGGGGGGGTGCTGTTTCCTGAGCTGGTGCCCCTCAACTTTAAATTGAGGAGCAAAAAAAAAACAAAATTCTCTTCTAAAGTGTAGCAAACCACTTGTTACAAAAGTAACAAGCAACTTGCTATATTCTGAATACCACATATGGAGCAAAAAATACTTCAGGTATGGCCATAGCCGGCCTTAGGCTTAGGCCAACTAGGCGTCCGCCTAGGGTGCTGCTCTAGCAGGGATGCCTTTCCAGTAATCTGGATGGTGTAGGTAGACTAGGATGGGGGCACAGGATGGTGTTGGGAGGCTCTGTGGAGACCATTTGCCTAGGGCACCAGTTGACCAAAGGCCGGTCCTGTGTATGGCTGCGAATGTAGTATTCACTTTTGAATGCTAGTACCATAGTCTACCATGCAGAGAACAACAAAGCATTTCATCCCTGACCACAAATGCACTGCCACCTAGTTGTCATTTGCCAACTATAATCCCAGACACCCTGTGCCCAGGGTGACTGCCCTCTTACCCTTATCTAGATATGCCCTTGAACCTAGACATTCTTCTCTCTAATTACAAGAGGTATGAAACACAGTGAAATAAGCATCCTTGGCCAACAGTGACCAAGTGAATCATCACTAGTTAGTGGGTACTAGGCAGAAAACAAAACCAAGGTATGGGGTTACAGGAGGGCTGACTGCAGTTAAGATAGGAGTAAAACTTAGGAGATAGTGAGCATGTACATGCAAACTGATAGAAACATTTCACAGAGAGGTGAAGTTAAGACAAATGCTTTCATAGCAGTGGACATTTGTTATTGCCATGAAGATCAAGGTCAAAAGAAAGAAAAAAAGTAGTGTGGCTTTTCAGAGGACTAAAGGAAGCAGTGAGGGAAAAATCAACAGACTTGTGAAGGGGGGAGAAAGGAACAAAGGGGGAGGAGGAAGCTAAGAATGTCAGAAGTAGTAAGGAAAGCAAAATTAGAATGGGAGAGGGATCTTGGAGCTAGATCAGAAAAAGATAACAGGTTCTTCAATATACAGAGTAAAGGACAAAAGGCAATAAAAAGCCATCGGAAATTCAAAAGGATAAGCGATATAGTTAGGATACTGATTATTTGTATCAGTACTTGCGAAAAAAGTTGATGAGGTGCCAGAGTAGAGAGAGTAGGAAAAAGTAGTGGGGGAAACAATAAAAGATAATAGAAGAGATAAAAAAGACAGAAAACAAGATGTCTGTGACTCTGAGGAAAGGCACCAAAAGGCTTAAATGA
Organism: Protopterus annectens; assembly: GCF_019279795.1. Classification (NCBI taxonomy): domain Eukaryota; kingdom Metazoa; phylum Chordata; order Ceratodontiformes; family Protopteridae; genus Protopterus; species Protopterus annectens. The sequence goes on from NC_056733.1 coordinate 814,377,940, forward strand.
CATACTCCTAAAATTCTGAACAATTTGGTAAGGGATACTGTCAGTTTTCCCTACAGGATTCATTAACTGATATGCCTGCAAAAGAAAGTTGCCACAGAGTCAGAAAATATCTACATTTGCTCCATTCCAGAAAATAGGAAAAAGGATCAGTTGCTGACCTAAATGTACCTCACAATTATCAAACTGAAAAAAAGAGCTGTTCATTTTTCATAAAGCGTAATTGAAATATCAGAATATATTTTATCATAATAATAAAATGAGCACCTTGATCAATATGCTGTAACAATTTAGCAGTCTTTGTGGACAAAATGCTTTATGATAATTAAAAGTCCCCCATCCACACCATTTTCCCAGAATGTAAGAATCATGGTTTAACTTGAATAAATAATTCACATCTATGCCTGAAACCAACAGTCATATAATAGCTAATAAACTTATAAACAACATTATGTATGTTCTGAAAGACAATAATACTGTGAGGAAATCAACAACACACGAAAATTATACTGTCAATACCAAAGAAGCACTGTTCACCATCTAAACTTTCCAAATTCAACGAAATAAAAATAAGTAAAAAAAACTTTTGTGTCTGTAAAATAAACAGCTTCAACATATGATGGTCCTTAACCCGCAACAAAATAGTGTGACATCTACAAACGGCTACATGCTGTTAATGTTTATGATTAGTAGTGTTAGACCACTATTTTATCCCAGTTTCTGCACGTACATTTTTATCCATTTGTCTAACAGACTAGGCAGGGATACCTTCAGGTATTCACTGCTCCTGGTTAGAGACATTTGTTTTCTTAAATATTAATAACCAAAAATGTATTATAAACATCCATATGGCCTTCTGAATGTAGCTCTTCCACATCATTTAAACAAATAGGGTTTCAACAAGAATGCTATTTTCATCTGCATGCACATTGACAAGGGACATAGTATCACTTATGGCCTCAGAGACCCTGCAACTGGGTCAGAACTGACCTCCCAATTGTATTTCATATATATTGTTGCTTGTTCAACAAAATACAAAATCTTTTTACTACAGTCCTTTGAAAGGTGAATTGCTGAAAGATGTGCATTATAATGGTTGACCAAGATATTATAAAATGTTCTAATAACCAATGAATTCTTCTGTATTACCTACATGATTGCATGACCCATCCACCATATCGAGATCAGTAGTACCCCCCCTCCAATTTACTATTCCAAATGCCATACACATCGTGTCATTTCCCAGTGGTATGAACGGTTTTGAAGTTCTGCTCTATAGCTTCATGAATATTATGTTCAGTAATAATAAATTACATAAAAATGTATTCTGTAGTGAATGGTGACACTGGAGGAGGTAGGGTGGGGCTGGGAATAAGCTGACTACCTATCCCAAGAGGGAAGACTGGGGATTTGCATGCAGGCGAGACCCAGGGTTTGTATGTTTTCTTTGCAGAGGGACATAGGTATGCTGACAGCATTGCCAGTGATGCCTACATTTTCATAACTACTCTGCCCAGTGAATTTTTCCTTCCCCATATTCTACATCCTCATCCCCTCTAATTGATATCTAGCTTCCTAGCCCTACCCCTCCCTGTCTCACACCTATCTTTAGGGGGACATTAGGAATTTTCAGAGGCTATATACCACTAGACCATTTTCTTCTGGGAGAGAAAGGACCCACGTGTAGGTCACAACAGTGCATAGAATCACGAACAGCTAAATGGGTTATAGCCAAGGATCACTGGGAGGAGATAACTGAGGCCAAAAATCAATAGTGGAAAAAAGGGCTAAGGGATAAGATTTCTCTTGAATGGCAACAAAATCACTTGGTAGTGAAATTTGGTATCTTGACTTAGATCTGGGCCACTTCAGATAATGGGAAAATCAGCAATTCCAAAAACATGTGACAGAAATTGACACAATTTAACTTTTTCTCGTAGCTTCAATATCCTGCACAATAAAAGACTACAAATCCAATACCAGAATCTACTAACCTGCATCAAAGTATGTCAGTAAAGTAAAATACATCTCACAGCACACCAAGAACAGTAACATATACTTTGAGCAGTAAAGAAGCTTGTTATTTTATACTATAGTTACTGTTAGTGACAGTCAGCACCAAGGCATAGAGGCATGAATTGCTAAGTGATGTGCTTTGTGTGGAACTACTCACATTGAAAAAAATGCATAAGAATTTATTCCATGCAGCTGAGAAGAGATCATTTACTAGAAATAAAAGACATTCCACCCACCAAGAATATGAAGGTTTGCAAAACAGTCTGATGATTATAAGAGATAATGTGAATTTTATATCTGTACAAATGAAGGTTCAGTGCAAAAAAGGAAAGCGAAGTTCAGGAAACCATCAATGTTTTTTCCTGCAACATTAGTCACATAAGAATGAGCAAGAACTCTGGTATGATAATCAGTTTTCTACTAATAAACTGTAGATATTGCTTTTATAGCTCTCCACTGGATAGTTTTTATCCAATCTTCTATTATTCTTTAGAGGCCAGCTTACAATATTGAAGTCTAATCTGTCTATTTATGCCACAGAATCTTCAGTCCAAAGAGAAAATGAAAGGAAATTAACAAATTTGGGTTCATTACTCCCTTTCATAAACTACATATCACAAAACCTTTAATAATTCATGAACAGAAATAGCTATTAAGTGCACTTAGAATTAAAATGAGCCTTACTTGCTCAATATTTTAGACGATTATTATAGCATTGCTCAATGACACAAATGTAAACATACAAAAAAACAGTATACTAGAGTAACTCAAAATAACAAGGCATCTAAAGCAAATGTAGATCAAGGGAAGCAACAGGAGGTAAACTGGAATTAAAACCACAATATTAATACATTTTTAATTTAAATAATTTATGTTTTGATTTATTTGTTAACCAGTTAAGTTCATTGGACACAAACAATCCTTTTCAGGAGAGACGCGGAAATAATGTCTGGGTAAGTAACTTGCTCAGTCTCGCATTAGGCAAGTGGTGGCTAAGGGAATCAAACCGAGGACTAAAAGATTTGTTAAATGTGCAAATTAAATGGTGTACTGTAAACAATTGTTTAGTCATGAGCTTGTACTGTAACCCAGGAACTATGAAGCCCTGACTGAGACATTTTGCTGCCTAAAACTGCACAACATTAAAGTTGTCATTCATTCACTCTCTGATATTTATTTTTATCCTATTCAGGGTAATTGGGAAGTTCTAGATTACCCAGGCAAACAATAAAAGCAAGGCAGGAATCCAGTTCTAGATAGGAGACAGGTCCACTGAAGGGCACACACACTCATTCCCTCAGATATCACATGCACATGGACAGCTAAGTTCAAGAGATTGTCAGTTCACCTACCACGCATATCTTTGAAAAGTAGAAGAAAAGGAAATTCCTCTATAAAAAAAACATGCGTGGACACAGGGAGGATATGGACAATTTAGGTTGAAAGTTCCTCAGCAAAGAAATTAACCTGAGAAGTAACAGTTGTGAGACACCAATGCTAACTGTTGCAGCACTCTACCAAACCCCAAAAATATCAACAGTAAATCTCTACTCCAAAAGAAAGTATTTTATGTATGAAAATGTTGCCCTTATGGATCCTAGTCATGGCTGAAAAGGATCGGGTAACCAGCCCACCTACCTGGTTATCAAATGTCAATAATAAATAAATCAAATAAAGGCTATGTAGTATAGCAGAAACAGGTATACACCAATGATGTATGTGACAGTCTTCAAAGTACAGTTGTAACAGTTTGCATCAAACATTAGCAAATTATGTAATGCAGATAATAAGTAGTTATTTCACAGCAACATATTAAAGTTATTGAAAGGATCAGATCTCACATTTGAGATGTAACAGAACTTCAGACAGTTTCTATACAGATAAAAGTATACAGGTGAGCCAATGGACTATTTCACTCATAACCAGGGATGCTATAATTTGCATAATACCAGCCATATTGTCTCTTATTCATGAGCTGCTTTTCTGATTGTTTTTTTTTTTTTATCTGAAACTGTAGACTTTTACTTGTGACATCAAAGTGATTTGTGCTACCAGATGTTGCAATGTCATATTCCACAGTCATTAGGCAGAAATATGAAATGTCTTAGCATGAAGTACAAAACAGAAGAAATCCTTTTTTTAAGTCATTACTCATAAACATGGTTTGAAATTGGACAGTTCAGGTATACAGTATAATCCAAGTACTGTGCTCTGAGCAATTAATGAAACTTTCCTAGACCACTTAGTATACAGGCCATACTCAGTGCCTTATATGGGAATTGACAGTATAGCTGATTCAGAAGTAAATTAATTGCAAACTACATGTCACATAAGCAAAGAAGTCTATGGGAGTACAACGGTGGGCAATGTACTGCAGATTCAGTACAGCAACACGCAGCCTCCAAGACATTGTGATGTACTGTCCAGTAAAATAAAGCTGAACAGCACCATCACTATTCCCAGGAAGGGCATTCACATTAAAATAAGGAAATACCACAGGATGCACAAAAGCATGTCTGCAACCAAACCTGGTCAATCTAAAACATAGTCATGACTAAGAGCCCACCAATAAGAACAGTTGGTATTATAGATCCTGACATTAGCAAATTATGCTAATGACAGTACCCCACAAGTATGCCAAATAGAGGCAAAGCTTTGATGAATCAGCCTCTGCCATAATATTGTAGGTCTAAGAACACAGGCTGTGCCACTGCAGCTGAAGTATACAAGCAAAATATGCTTAAAAAAAAACAAGGTCTGGTCTGCATGTATGTGTGTGTGTGTGTGTGTGTGTGTGTGTGTGTGTGTGTGTGTGTGTGTGTGTGCATGTGTGTGCATGTGTCTGTGTGTGTGTGTGCATGCACTCGCATATGCCAGTCACTGTGTCTACATGTAAGTGTGTATGTGCATGAATATATGCGTTTACATGTAAGTGTATATGTGCATGCTTATGTTTGTATGCTTGTGTGTGTATGTGTGTGCTTGCGTGCGTGTGTGTCTGTATGTGTGTCTGTGTGTGTGTATGTGTGTGTGTGTGTGTGTGTGTGTGTGTGTGTGTGTGTGTGTGTGTGTGTGTGTGTGTGTGTGTGTGCATGCACTCACATATGCCAGTTACTGTGTATACATGTACGTGTGTATGTGCATGAATATGTGCGTTTACATGTAAGTGCATATGGGCATGCCTATGTTTGTATACTTGAAAAGACGAAAAACTGCAGAAAACAAATACAGCAAACATGTGAACCACAGAAGAGTCCCAGAAATCGAGCAATAAAAATTGCAAGCCTTTAATGTGAGCACTTTCGTGGAGGTCAGTACCCCCACTTCCTCAGACAACTTACAACATAATTTCCAAATTTTATATATACTTGATTAACATCATTAATTGTTTAATTACTAATCAAAAAATTGCTACTTTAACAAAACCTACTACATACATTTACCATTAAGCTGCAATGTTAAAAATTAACACAATGTATGTTGTGTTTGTGTATGTGCATGAATATGTGCGTTTACATGTAAGTGTATATGAGCATGCCTATGTTTGTATGCTTGTGTGTGTTGTGTCTGTGTGTTTGTGCATGTGTGTGCGTGTCTGTGTGTGTGTGTGCATGTGTGCATGCACTCGCATGTGCCAGTCACTGTGTCTACATGTGTGTATGTGCATAAATATGTGCGTTTACATGTAACTGTGTATGTGTATGCCTGTGTTTGTGTGTGCTGTGTCTATGTGTGTGTGTGTGTGTGTGTGTGTGTGTGTGTGTGTGTGTGTGTCTGTGTCTGCATCACTTTGTTTAAATGTAAGTATAGGATGAAGGTAAGGCAATGCATACAGCCTACCTCAATCTGGCCAAGGCCTTTGATGCCATTCCTCACTCAGGAATTATTGATAAACTCATTAAACTAGGCATCAACCCCTATATCACTAGGTGAGTTGCAAATTAGCTGACAGACTACACAGTGTGAAAGTAGCGGACTCCAAGTCAGACTGCTAACCAGTCACAAGTGAAGTCCCAAAGGAATCGGTCCTTGGTCCTCTCCTGTTCAATATCTACTTCTCAGAAGTCCAGGCCAAAACAAAGGGACTCTAGCTGACCAAGTTCGCAGACAACTGCAAGCTGGGAGCCATTATTAACTCTCCAAATGATGCAGACATCCTACAGAAAGGCCTTACTGAGACCAATGACTGGTGTCGAAACCATGGCCTTAAGCTTAATGCAAAAATGTGTAGTCATCCCCTTTGGTAAAAACTAATTTCCCACTAATTACCACATTGATGGGAGCCCACTGAACACTGAAGGCATTATAATGGATCTCGGAATGCAGGTTGACAGCAATCTCTCCTTCGACCACCATATTGCCACTGTGGTCAGAAAGTCCTTCTATGTGGCACATCTCATTACCAAGGGTTTTGCATCCAGGAAAAAAGAGGTCATCGTCTCTCTCTACTCTTCCCTCATTAGACCAATAATTGAGTATAATGACCCATTTGGCATGTACCTCACTAGATACCTGCAACAGCTGGAGAGGCCACAGAAGTACCTCACAAAGAGGATCCTACGCATTAAACACATGTCCTATGTGGACAGACTCAAAAGACTCTAGCTATTCTCTGTCTCATATCACCTACTTAGAGGGGATCTTTGCTTGACTTACAAAGCCATGTCTGACTCAGCTCTGTTCCCCACCCAGAGACTGCCCATGCTCTGGAATAGACTTCCCATACATGTCAAGCAGAGCACCTAGCTGCCCCTCTTCAAGAAAAAACTTGATGAGTGGATGGGTAATAGAAAGTTCATCATAGGGATCACTCCAGTGGCTCTACTTGATAAAAGTACTGGGAACTAACATCGGATGGCACAATGCCAGGACACTTCTATGTGCTAGTCTTGTAAAGGCTCCAGAACCTATGAATCTATGAACATGTATGAGTACGTGTGTGTGTGAGTGTGTGTGTGTGTGTGTGTGTGTGTGTGTGTGTGTGTGTGTGTGTGTGTGTGTGTGTGTGTGTCTGTGTGCGTGTGTGCGTGTGTGTGTGTGTGTGTGTGCGCGCGCGCACACACGCATGCATGCTCATATCTGCGTTACATGTGTCTATGTGCATGCCTATGTTTCTTTGCGTGCTTGTGTGTGTGTGTGTGTGTATGTGTGTCTGTGTGTGTGTGTGTGTGTGTGTGTGTGATTGTGTGTGTGTGTTTGTGCATGTGTGTGTGTATGTGTCAGTGTCACTGTGTTTACATGTTAGTGTCTATGTGTATGAGTATGTGTGTGTGTGTGTGTGTGTGTGTGTGTGTGTGTGTGTGTGTGTGTGTGCATGCCTACTTGTGTCTGCGAGGGTATACAGGATCACTCCCATATACACATCACTGTCCCTGATTTCCTTGTTGCTCCCATTAAGGGTTGGTTTGCTTTACGATTCTTTGTCCTGCCAAACTAGTAGACCACACACACAGTAAACAGCCAATATGCAGATGTGTAATGGTCAATTATTTTAGCACAACAACATTTTGGTGGCTTTATCATTTTCTACTCACCCCCCCCCCCAGGATAATTTGCATTAGAATGAAAAAATCATTACATGTGTAAGGTAGCCCTGCACTAAAGGATGGATCCCTAACTGCACCCCTGGTTTGCGTAGTGGTTCCAGGTAAGAAAAGAGAAAGTGGGAAGGAGGAATGAGTGGCCAAAATTCAGTGTACCCATCTGAGATAGTGCTACTGGGTTAAGCCAGTTGACACTAGGTTTAGCAGTAGCATGCAGCCCTCATCACAATGAGCAATGGAGGCATTAACACACCAAGGACAGCAATATGCTACAGTGAGGGGGGAGAAGAATAAAATAAGTTAGTTCTCATGTGGCCCAAATGTAATAGCTCTTGAATAGTGCCTTCTGCCAGCAGGGGATGAGGTATTAGGGCAAACAAGATGAAACTGAGCCCAAACTGATGATGTCTTATCTCTGCTCTGCCCTTACTGTCACCGACAGCTTGTTATGACCATTTGGAATCGGGGAACAAATGAGCCAACAGGATCATGTGGAGAAGGCAGGTCAGGTGGAGTAATTAAAAAAATGACAAAAGTGTCTGTTTAAGCAGCATGATACACTTTTGTTTCCCCCCCTCCTTGCTTCATTGGTTATCAATAAGATGATCACAGAGTTGATAAAAGTTAGCAAATGAGCTTGATAAAAACTGCTGCCAAGGAAAAGTGCAACTGGTGACTCAAAGTGAGTGATTCGGAAAGAGGATTCTAACTGGGCCCTTATGAATAATTAATTAACTCTAACTAGACCCTTATGAATAATTAATTAATTCCAAATGTTCAGTAGTATTAATATCACTTATTAGATTCTTCCTCTGCTCAGTGCCCTGGTTTCAGAACCAAATGTTTTCATGTTTTCAGTGGTGGTGGTCTCTCTCGCTCTTTCTTTCCTTTTCTGGAACTGCTTTCAAGGAAAGGCCCTGGGTGAGCACAAAATACCCACAAGCCTCCAAGTGGGTATTATATATTTGGAGTTTGTTACAGTAAATGTGAGGGTTACTTCAATGTGACTGTGACTTGTAGAAAGGAAATCTCCATTTTGTTTTTGTGCATATGCACTTTCCAACTATTTATAGGTATGGTGTTTAAGAGGATAACTCCTAGAAATTATATGGCTCTACTGGGAGACTTCCAAGGTCATGTGGGGAATCAATGAGATGCTTGGATAGGCACAGCTGGTTGGAGCAGCTTCCATGATCTGAATCCAAGTCATGATTTTTTGAGCTTCTATAACAACCACTGTGTTCATGTACAAGAATGGTCATAAGTGTACTAGGTTTCAGGGCATCTTGATCAAAACTTGATGATCCCATCTCATCAGGGTTGATGGATGTTCTGAGTTGCAAACTCCTCATCATTAGGTGGTTACCTATATCAGGAAGATGGTATGTCACATGGAAAGACCTGTGAAAGCAAACATGTCCGGAAGTGACCTGGTAACTTCCTAACCACTGATTTCATAGGAATGAGTTCAAATCCCACTTCAAAAAGAATTTCTCAAGAATACTTGAGGAAATAAGAGACATGGAATCGGAATGGATCATGTTGAAGACCTCAGTAATTGATGTGGCAGCGAGGAGCTGTGGCTAAAAGGTGATTGTTACTTGACATAGAGGTAACCACAGGTCCTGGTGGATACCAGTAATGAGGGAAACCATCACATTAATGAAATAAACCTTATATCCAATGATAGTTACTGTTGAAGTATCTAGGTTTGGCTTATTGATACTGACAAGACATAAAGACAAAACATTAATAATTAATGAAGCAGTGTCAGGTATGAGAGGGTTTTGCCAAAGTCATGGAGAATCACCTTCCGGTAGCCTAAGACAGGTTCAGACAAACCATCTAATGACTCAAAAGGGGGGCAGCAGGACATTGCTTAACTTGCTCTCAGGAATGATGGAAAAACAATGGCTTCAATTGGGGATACTATCAAGACATGGAAGGAACACTTTAAAGTGGTGAGACAAGCAGCTGATTGGATTGGATCATTTTCTATAAATGAAGTCACTGTCCTTGTTAAAGAATTCTGCTGTGGTAAGGCTGCAGGGGTTGAGATCTAACTGAAAATGCAAAATGTTCTTGTCACTGCTAAAGAGTTATAATTTATTAGCCTATTCAATACTGCATGGAACCCTGGAGCAGTACCTCTGAAATGGCAAACTGATGTGAGAGTGTGTTCCATTTATCAAAAGATCATATTCCTTAGCCTCCCTGGGAAAACATATTTGGGATGTTAGAAAGGAAACTTCATGCAACAGTTTAAGCCTGTGATTCAGGAAGAACCAGATGTGGAGGGGACAGAGGAGGGGGGTGGGTCAGAGGTATTCCTTATGGAGCACACATCCTCACTGCATGTGCATCAAAGGGGAAAACATGGTACCATTGCTGATTCTTGCCCACAAACAAAAAGATGCTTTCAAATGAAAAACTGCACAGCAGTAAAGGATGGAACAGGGTTATATTGGGGAGGAACTTTAATGAGACTTTCTGATTCCTCTCCACTGGACTAAGAAGGTAGTCACCTTTTTGGAAGGATTGTTAGGTAAGGTCAAAGTGAAGCTTTAGGAAAAGTGCTTAGGAAACAAGAACATGTATTTCAGGAAAAAAAACTGGGCATGTTAAAATTAATCTTAGTTAATACTTATGCTTTATTAACTGCCAAACTTAAAGCATTCAGATTTAGAAAAATCCTTATGCTATCATACTAAGGTAAATAAAATACATTATTAAAACAAAATAATTACTGACTTAAAATATTATTACTGGGCTACAGCTATACTAAAAGCTGATGGAACTATTAAACTATTTAGAGTTTATAAGCCAACTGTTAACCAAGACACTTTACAGAAAAAGGCAGAACTGATTAAGGCACAACTCTTGGAGACTACTTTGGAAAACAAGAAAGAGTTGATAAGAAGCACACCAGATTCTCAAGGTCAGAATGAATTGGGGAGCTGGGACAGCTGGTTGCTATATAGAGAGTAGCTTTTTAGTGGGGGATAAGACTGAGACATAATTCCACAGTAGTCAGTCCTGAGCACCTCCTACAAAATTTTTTTCTTCAGGTCATTTAGGAATAAAGCAGAGGAGGAAGAGTGAGACATGGTATTCAAGATTTATTTTGCTCTAGCATTGCAAAGGATGTAGTGGAATACTTAGAACTTGTGCATGGTATCAAAAGTAGCTAAGACTAGAAACAAAGCCGAAGCATCCTTGTTGCAAAAGGAACCATTTCAGAATATAGTTTTAAACTTTGTACCTCAAATGAGTCAGGTAAACTTTGCTTTATGTAGGAGACAGTTATATTTCCTAGGTACAATGAAGATATGGCATTATTTTCTTTTGAAGCAAAACAGTAGTTGGCACTTTACTAAAAATATTTACAAGAGCAGTTTTTCCATAACTTGCTTTATGTGACAGGGTTGCCGGATTCATGACTGAACATTTAACATGTTTATCTAAGAAGGCATCCACAAATGACCAGGTTAATAGAATAATTTAAATGTCGAGTATGTTTGCAATATATCTAGAGAGAGGGCAGGATAAATTACTGACCACATGTTTTGTTTTCATACAGGGAAGTAACCAGAGTCTACCAGGATGTCACCTTTTGAATACATATGTGTTCATATGGTCAGAGGGCCTTGGATTTCATTCTAAATGAGGTGGAGATATGAAAGAGATGTCCAATGTAACGCTGTTTTTTAAGTATGATCTAAGCTTCAAGAAAAGGTTAAAGAAATCAATAGCCTTTATAACAGCTGTTAATAAAACTGTTTAAAACCAATAAAATCACCCAAGTATCCAGTAAGTGCTTTCATCTCTTGCTTGAGACTTCTTCAGCCTTCTGAGATGAAAGCGCTTACTGGATACTTGGTGATTTTATTGGTTTTAAACAGTTTTATTAAAAGTTTTCTTGGTTTTCCTACCAGCTGTTTTGTTTTATTTGTACTCCAAAATAACAGCTTTACGGTTTTGTTGGTTGTTTATAACAGCTGTTTCAATGGTTCAGCAGCAACAGAATAAAGAGATGTGCAAGCCAACGGAGCAGCAGGCTTATATACTTAACAGCAGGTGATGATACCCATTTCTGCATGGCAGGAAAAATTGGACGCTGTTTGCAAAGGTCTGTTTTCCATAGCTTTCACCCTCTTATATGTAGAATCAGAGACAGGCAAAACTAATCAGGAACAAAGGTCCCAAATCAAGGACACTATTTAAATAGGGTTCCTATTAGAACACTGAATGCTTGAAATGTCGAATGTCATATGGTCGACATTTCAAGAGTTCGAAGGTTAAACGTAATGGCACCGTACAGTGCAGAATGTGAGAATTTCCCATTTCTGCACTGAAGTGCAGTCTCAGAGTTGGTATATTTAAGTAGGGAGGGTGTGAGGGGTGCAGAGGGGCTTGCCTCCCTTATCGCACCATTAAGGTAAGTTTTTCTTTTTCTTTTTTTTTTTATTGTATATTCGATCTTTCAAACTTCGACCATATGTTGTCGAACATATGGGATTCGAAGTTTTGAAAGTTCGAATATGTAATATAGACCCTTTAAATAGTAGTAATAAACAGTTAAAAAAATAAACTGGCAGAATAAGAGCCTGCCATACCTCTCAACTGTACAGAATTTAGCAGAATGTCCAGATTTTTCCCTCATATTTTTGGTCCATTTTTCATAAAACTGCTGTTTTCTAGTAAATCATTGTCAAATCATTGAATATTTAAGTAAAAAAATAATGACAGACATTTGAGTTTCAAACTTCATACCCTTCAGAAAATTCATACTAATGTAAAACCTGTTGTTCTATCTACTTTCTAAGATTGTAAGAGCAATATTTAAAACTTATTTTTGGACCTTTGTCCCCCTGTTATTTATGGCTTTGTCCAGTTGTCTTGTTCTAAGAGGTTGAGAGGTATGAAGAGGATTTCAGTTTGGCATGCATTTCTGGGGTAAAAGTAGTCTGCAGCTTTAATGATTATCATTATTTGTTGACTATATTGTATCACCTTTTTGGGAAAAAAAATCATTGATTTTAAGAGGTACAGAGCAAAATTTGGAGCCATAATCACAGACATCTCTGAAAATCAGCTGACAGTTATGCCATTTTCTACTAAAAACAACAAAACAACAGGTAAAAAGATCACAGAGAAAAACTTCACAGGCAAAAACATCAATACAACCCTGGCAAACTTTAGACTTCACTGTGTGTAATACCTTAAACCACTTTTGACAGGGGCTCATGGGATATATATGTATTATCCCCCAAGGACATTTTGGCCAAACCTCACTGGCTATAGACATAGGCTAGTCAGTACAGCATAAGATGATGCATGATATGGCTAGGCTTAATAAGGCCCTTGTGGTTTTAGCTTAGTAAATACCTATGAACCTATAAGTGGATAGCTTGGTCATTATCTGAAAAAAATCAGGTCAAAACATGGTATTTCTCTAGATGGTGGGGTTTGGCTTTAATGGCCAGAATGCCTTGAATAAAAACTTGTAAAAATAAAGTCAGGGGTATTTAGAAGCCATGTAGAACACTTATATCGCTATAAAGGTTAATATGCATATTTCCTTTTTGAGCAATATGCATATTTCCCATGGGTCTCTGTCTAAGGAGGTTCTACTAAAAAGAAAGCAAATAATGTTCACTGGATTCTAAGTAAAAGGCAGAAATGTAAACTGTACTAGGTAAACAGAGTTCCATTTGATTATAATAGCAATGCTCACATTTTCAGCATACATAATACTCTAAGAAGGATTTTTATTTTAATTTAGTTTACATTTGTTTACCAGGTTAGTACTCTGGTCACAAATGACCATTTGTAGGTACTGCCCAAGTGAAAGAATTCAGAAAGAGAAAAAAAAGTGTAGACATTAAGTTGTACACACACACACATATATATATATATATATATATATATATATATATATATATATATAAAAGATCACAGAGTAAGACTATGTAACAAAAAATTGTAAGGCAGCAATTAACTGATACAGCAACAATTACGAGAGAAATGCACTTTTTGCCATTCATATGATAATATTTCATAGAAATGTTATGGGGTAATGAGGATGTAGAAATCAGAATGTTTTGTGAATCACAACCTGACAAATGAACTGTTTAACATATGAATAGGCTAGTCAATAATCCTTTTGTTAGAATAAAGGTTTGTAAATAGTGAGCATCTATTTCCAGGTCACTAAATTCTCAAGTTTCTGTTCTTTGGCAGAGATGTGCTAGAAAATTCACGGTAAAGACTTGTTTTGCATGGAATGGAATTTTGTAAATATGTACATTTCTCTCCAAAGGGCTTTGAATCTAACACAAATTTAAAAAATAAGCTTTATCCGTTGTTTAAAATTCATAGAACTATCGCGTTGAGTATTGAACTGCTTATAGCAGCCTAACCCTAGAGACCGAACTGATTATTTTTGACTAAGATTTTAAAAAGAAGACGTAAGATAGAGCAAAGTAATGCCTCTGTGGAGATCAAAGCAAGTAGGGAAGTGAGAAAGCAGTATTCTTTTAGCTACCCTGATTTCACCATCATTTAGTGCTATCATCAGAATGACAACTAGAAACAACCTGAAAAGTGTTGCAGTAAACTGCAGACGTGAGCTTTGGGCAGCATATTCAAACAAGCCTTTCTGTATAATTCGATGCTGTAACATTGCAACTACATATCATTTAAGTCGAAAGGGTTTATGATTAATAACACTACAGTCACATTTTACCCCATATTTTTTATTCACATTTTGGGGCTGAAAGCCAGCATTTTAATAAAAAAATACTCTGAAAGTGAATTGGTATATTGTTGAGTATATTATTAACTGTTATTTTATATCCGTTTACTGCTGTCAAAAACAGATTTGTTTATAGTTTTTTGATGGTTATCAGAGAGAAACCAACAATATCTAACAGTCACCAAAAATCCCAGCAGAAACACAGCAGAGGTATAGAAGCAATATAAATGCTTTTCTTTCAGTATGCCAATAATACCTGAGACAGACCAATATTAACAGCAGTCCAAGTTGTAAATATCACAGACCAATATCTGTTTAAGTGAGTTATGTGCTGAGCTACCTCTGTGCTTAAAGCAAAATACTGCAGTCAGAGAAAACAGTGCATGCAAATTAGGAGAATATAAATGTGTATGCCTATAAAGTTGTATGTATCTAATTTTAAAAGACTCTAAGGGCAACTGAGGCCTTGTTTAGTTTATGAATTCTGAGGATATGTTTGCAAGCAGAAAACTGGGGAGGGGTGCTACCTTCAAGGCCTGTCCATTCAATGACCACTTCATCAAAGCCTGATAAATGACTGACAGAATAAATGAGCTTCCAACAACAGGCTTTAATGTGGCAGACAAAACCATTCTTACCTATCCATGTGGGAGGGGTGCTTTACCATCTGTACTCTACTAACTAAAATGCCTGCTTCTGAGGTTATGAAACTTTGAGAGTGTTGTAATTTATTTTTCTTGAGCCCCACACTGAATGTCACATGAGGCCAAACATTTTTAATGAAGTATTTATTGAAGGAATATATATATATATATAGTGCTACTCTGGTGGTGTAGAGGGACAAAACCCTGACCATAGCCTACCCAGCTCATGTTTAATTAGTGGCTCAGACTACTGACAGAGCAGAAAGGAGGGATAGCCTGTCTCATTTGGGTAAGGGGGGGATTGTATGGGCATCCCCATCAATCATCTCTGGTGGAGGCAAAAAATGCTGATGTAAGATGTGTATCCCAAAGTGGAGAAAATGGTGGGAACATGACTGAGCTGCTGTGGAGGTGGGGCAAAACACCACACATCCCCATCGCACATCTGCCGTTTGGGTGCAGCCACTCAAACCCTCAGAAGATGGAAAACGGGTAGGTCAAAGTAAAACACTCCACTGGTGGAAGGTGATGGCAAGACCTCCCTGAACACACTTAGGTTCCTTGACCAGACCCAGAGGAGTTAAAAAGAAGAAGTTGTTAGACTTAGCAATGAATGGGGTAAAAAGGTAAAAGGCCATAGAATGATGCAAGGGAGCAAAAAAAAGCTCTAAAAAAAAGAATGAGTACATGTATAGTCTTTTACAGTATCTACAAGGCACATAAGTCTGAAGTTCATGTGTGCTTTGCCAATTACATCCTGAATATGTACCTCCCTCTACTTCCAGGTGGGAATATCATACCAGGCCATGGATGATCTTGTAGGAACACATCCAATTGTCAAGGTTAGTCTTGAAGAAGATAAGGCTGTCACTGCTATACATACAGGGGCAATTTGTTACAAAGATGAAACAACTATTGACTAAACAATCTCACTCTCTCCAACATGGTTTATATATATCTTGGTGGAGGCTCAAATAACATATCCATTAGGGTGTGAGCTTTAATATATGAAATGCCAGTAAACAATTTCCATGCAGGAGTCTATAAAAAACAGAAGAATGTGACTTCAAATGTTTCTTGGTAGCTAAAGGTTTTTAGGCCAATAATATTTTCCATCAGGAACTGGATCAGGCTTTCTTGCAGCATAACATGTCTGACTAGATACATGCCAAAAAGGATGCTGTACGTTTTTTCTTAATACTTCCTCCCCTGCAGGTTATGCCCAATTGTTCCATTACCTGCACCAAACTGGTCTTTTTTTGGCAGCAGCAGCTGCCAGGAATTTCTAGATAAGATAAGAGCCATATGACCCATATTTCCTGCCCAATAGTGACTCATCATGCTGTCATTTCTGTGGTAAGAGTCAGGTATTAGGCACTGGGCAACCTTACTGGTACTGTGTGATGACCTACCCCTCCCCACCAGGTAATCTCCTCTCTCACAGTGGTTCTTCAATGCTTTGCTATACCTATCCTTGGTTTAATTTTTCTTTTTCTTTTTGGTTTTAATACCATGACGAGAATGGACCCCATTCCTAAGTCAGGGAATGATTATGAAATTAGTATTGTTTCAGTCTTTGATGTTAACCATAAGTGCTCTTCACAGCACCTACAATGAGGCCAGAACTGACTCCCTCTGCAAGTCATATGGAGTTACATATATTGTTAGCATATCTAAATATGATTGTAAATTCTTGTTTATGAGACCCATTTTTCCTACTGCTATTGGAACTATATAGGTATCCTCCTTATACATTGCTCTGATTTCTGCCTGCGGACCTTGGTATTTTATGACTTTGTGTCTTTCTGTACATAAGACATGGTAATCATCAGGGTGAAGCAATTTCAATAATTAATGCTACATTTGCCCTCTTTTCATAGATTACTATATGGTTTTCTTGCAGTGATGTTTCTGATCTGTTGGTAATTGGTGATCCCATGTGATGTAAACTTCATCATTCTCTGTAATACTTTGTGGCTTATGTTTCAATGCTTCTCGGCTACTTCAATATTATAATGTTTGTACAATGCCCAGTGCAATAGTCTGACCAAATGTTTATGCCTTTCAGTATACAGGCCCTTTGCCATTAGTGTATCACACCCAGAAACAAGATGTGCGACTGTTTCAAGTTCTGTTTTACACAACCTGAATTTGTCTATTTCTTCCACATGTTCCATGGACTTTGTAAACTAGCATGCACATAGTCATGATTCTAGGCCACCAATATTAACCTTTCATCTTCTATTTTAAATTCAGCTTTCCTTAACAATTCCTACATCCTGATCAACATGAGATTGTTCCAAGAGTTTTCTCTACTGATCACAATATTTAGCATTTTCCACATTTCTTGCCTTCTCATCTGATCCTTCTTACATTCTTTCTTTTGTTTTTTGGTGCATTCAGTTGTTGCCTGATTTTTGCCTACTTCTGATTTGATTTCCATTCCCGTTTGACACTGATATGCTTCTGCTAAACTAATCAGGGAAGTCATCTTAGACTTCTCCTCATGTTTTAAAATTTTCATTATGCTTGCATCTTGTGAAGTCAGCAGATATGTATGCAGTCCCACAATTACTGATCTACGCATGTAATCAATTTCAAGGAGGCCCATACTTCCTTTAGAATGAGGAATATATATAATCTTGGTATACACTGATATTTTTAATATATGATTTGATAAGCATGATGTATTTTTCTTGTTTTCTTATTCAACTGATCTAATATCTTTTGGGGCCAACCAATCACCCCAAAACTATAAGTTAGAAATGGAAGATAAAATTGGTTTATAGCTTGGACTTTGTTCCTAGATAGCAGGTCTGTTTTCAGTATTAGTTTTAGTCTACTAAAATATTCCTTATTGAGTTTTGTTCGCATTTCTTCATGTTTTATTTTCGATCCTTCATCAATTCCCAAATATTTATATACACCCTCCTTTTCAAGTTCCTTTATATCACATTCCTGTCCTAGATTGATATTTTTGGTGCTGCAGCTTTCCTCCTTTTAATGTTGCTTTGCACATGTATCAAGGCCATATGACATTCATGCATCATCTGAGAAAGTTTTAACCACTTTCAGTTGTGTTTTCAATTACCCATCTGATGAACTATACAGTTTTAAGTCATCCACAAAAAGAATATGAAAAGTGTTTATACTTGGCTGTTTTCTGGGAGCCAAGTTGTAACCATAATGGTATCTGTTAGGTAGACAGCTTAATGGGTTAAGGGCAAGAAAAAAGAGCAGGGGTAGCAAAAGAGTTACCTTTAAATACCCCCCCCCTTTGAATGTTTATCCTGAGATAATAATTTGTCCTTTATCATAGCTTAGCTGCAAAAGTGCTTGCCACTGTTTCATTGTCACTGCTTTGTAACTGATCAATATAGGGTGTATCTTATACATCTGTAAGCACTCCTTTATCCATGAATGTGGGATGCTATCAAATGCTTTTTTTTGGAATCTAATCATGCCATACTTAGATTCTCCACCCTTTTACAATTTTCTATTATGGTTTTATTTAACAAGTGATCCTTTGTTCCATATGACTTTCTTTTGTTATCCTTTTTTTCTATTATCATAACTGAGTTTTTTTTTTAAAAATGACTATAAACTCTGACTGCATCAATTCGAGTATATAGTTTGTACATTGCCAGAAAACAAGTTATTGGTATATAGCTTTTAGGATGGCTTGTAGTTTCACTCTTAAGGAAAATTATAATTTTTTCCTGATGTTAACCAGGCTGGTGTCTATTTGGGATGCACATGTAAGTAGTTCTTTCTCATGGCTAAATCTTTGTTGCTAATACTTTCAGCCAGTAGTTAGGTACTGCATTTGGTCATGTTTTTTTTTTTTTCTGTTAGGAGCTTTTTCTTTAATTTTGTTTCAACTTCTCTGGCCATTACTTCATCCCATTTCATATCCTGTATATTTCAACTCCTTACAGTTTCTTTTAAGTTTTCTATCCATTCAGCATATTTGTTATGTTCTACAGAGTCTTCATAAATATTTCTGCAAAACGTGTCTATTTCTTCTTCTTTTTTTTTTTTTTTTTTTTGGTAGTGTTTCTATTCATTTTGCTTCGTTTCCCAATTCCCTACAAAACTTTTTTGGGTTATCAATTAAATGCTTATTTTGTACTTTTCCTTTATGCTATCTGCATATCTTCTAAGTTTTTCTGCCTGCACTGATATCTTTAATTTATTATTTTTAGTAGTGTATGATAGATCCTAGTCTGTTATAATAATGTGCATTAATTTTATCACATCTATCTTTCTAAGTATTTTTGTTGATATGTTCCTTTTTCTGTACTCTTCTAACAGTGACACTTCTTGTCTTAATTGCTTTAGAGTTTTCTCTGTTTGATGTTTCCATGATGGCATTTTGTTTCTTCCCTTATTTTCCTTTCCTTTACTGCTTTGCATTCTTGCAGTAAGACTTTATCTATTATTAGTTTAGCTGCACAGTAATATAGTCTATTTAATTGTGTTATATCACATGAGTTTCTATTAATAGTCTTGATTGCTGTGTTTATCTGTTTTATTAGACTTCTAACATTAGGGTCTTTTTGCAACTCTTACCTTAGATCATTTTCTTCTAAACTAATGCATATTCTTTGCTCTCTTTTTCCTAAAAGTATTCTACGGAAAGTTCCAGAATGTCTTCCAGCATCGTCTGTTACTTCTTCATATGGGACTGCATTAGCCCATCACTATACAACATTGCCTCTGTCAAAGTTACCACTGTTTCCAGTTCCTTCTCTAGTTGTGCAACTCCAACCAAACTTTTGTGCTGTTTTTCTACTGAATTCTCCAGAACATCTTCGTGTGGAAAATCTTCAAATTACTCCCGCTCCACCTGCTTCACCTTAATTTGGGATTTCATTGTTCCATCATGCTGTGACATTAACAGAGTCAGATTTTCTATAATACGTCCTTTGCTTTGCTTCTGGGGTAATCAATAACATCAGTTTCTATTTCTTTAACTTCTCCATTAATAAGCCTCTTTTCTACCCCCCCCCCTTTGTTTTCTTATTTTTGTACTGTAAAATCTTTCCACATCCAGGTGCCTTTGCCTGTATTTCTCATCAAATATCTTTGGTGCTGCTGTTTTTACTGATTAGTTTTGCTTTCTCCTTTGCACAGCTATTCTACCATATCAAATCTCTTTTTCTTTCTCAGGCACACTGAAGTTCCACTCACCAGGCTAAACAAGGAGAAAGTTACTGTCAGCTGCCTGTCAGGTGCCAAGATGTGCCACATAATGCATGCGCTCAGATCACTCCACAACAAGTACAAATATGACTCTGTCCTTGTCCATGTTGGTGTGAATGACCTGAGATGTACCTCCCTGGACTGCATGAAAAGACACATGGAGGAGCTGTCCGATATTGTAGCCCAGGCAGGTATGACCCTAGCCCTGAGTAGCATCCTGCTATCACCCAGAATGATACCACAGTACAAGGACAAAATGATTGACTTCAACAACTGGCTAAGCTTCTGGTGTCATTCTAAGGGGGTCCAGTATCTGTCTGCCTGGGATGACATGATCGACAAACCACAATGCTTTACCACAGATGGCCTGCACCTGTCACCCTTGCTATTCTGGATACTAGCTAAGGCTCTTGCCACCCCTATAGTGCCTTTTTTAGGCAAGGTTCAAATGACAAATTCACCACCATAACAGGTACAAGCAAGCAAAATCTGAGGGTAATGCTACTTAATGCTAGCAATCTAAACCTCAAAATGCACTCACTCAAGGCACTCCTTAAAGAGGAGAACATCGACATCTGTGCAGTGACAGAGAACTGGTTCAATGCTCCAGAGAGCACCCCTGCATTACTAGGCTATAATTCATACCACACCTTTCAGCCACCTAACCTGGACTGAAACACTAAAGGTGGAGGCATGTTCATATTCATTAAGGATATCCACACCTCCAGGCTAATTGCTCAGCATAATGCATCTGAGATTATCTAAGTGCAACTAACTCTGGGCAAGACCACAATCCAAGTTTTGGCTTGCTACAGATCCCCCACCAAACCCCAGGATTCTCACTCATTTCTTGATACACTGGAAATATTAGGGTATAACCTAACACCCTAATAATGGGCAATTTCAACTACCCCACCATTAACTGGGAAAACTACTCATGCACCAACTCTTGTGCTCAATGTTTTCTGGAATTCATAAATTCCAACACCTTGGATCAACTTATCCACACCCCCACCAGGGGCAGCAATATCCTAGACCTGGTCATTACCAACATGGGCAACCGGTGTTCCACACCAGAGGTCAATTCCTCGTTGGTCAGATCCGACCACAAGCTAATCACCCTAGAAATCCAAATCTCACCCCCACCTCCCCATTAGGGAAACCACTGTAAAAAATTTCTCCAAAGCCAACTTCATGCTTCTTAAGACAGAAGTGGCAAACTGCATGACACCCATGCTGATGGACAATAGAGGTGCGACTGCGGAATCCTATACAAATGCACTTTATAAGCACTTACACAAGTCATGGATCGTGCAATCCCTAACAGAACCAAGATGCTATCCTCCAAAAAAAAGGAAGCTAATCTGATGGTCCCCTGACATAAACAAATTCTACAACAGAAGAAAGAGACTGTTTCAAAAAAGAGTAAAATCCCATGATTGGAGGAACTCCGTGGTCAGCCTCAGTAAGAAGCTGAGATCCCTCATAAAATCCTCCAAAGCTAGTTACGAAAACAAAATCACCACTGATTCTAAAGACAACCAGAAAGCATTCTATAGCTATGTCAAGAATCTCAATGGCAACACTCAGATCTGCTCTGAGTTACGGCACAATGGCACTAAATATACAGAACCAACTGTTATTGCTAACATATTGGCAGATAGGTTCAGTGCTAACTTTACTCCTCTCTCACCCCCTAAAGAGCCCATTTCTATACCGGAAGAATGCAAAGTTCCTGTAATCATGACTGCACAGGTAAAAAACACACTCTCCAAAGCCAAGAGCATAGCATCCATGGAACTTGACAACATCCCAGGATGTGTTCTACATGAACTACAGAACAAACTGGCATCCACCTAAGTACCATGTTCAATCAAAGCCTCACCTTAGGCTTTGTGCCCACTGAATTGCACACAGCAATGGTTATCCCACTCCACAAAGGGGGAGCTACCATGGACCCCGGGAACTACTGCCCCATTAACCTGATGAGCCTGGTCTGCAAGGCTATGGAATGTATCATCATGGAACTTATAAACAATGACACTGGTAATCTCCAAACTCTGGACCCTACCCAGTTTGGGTTTGTAAAAGGCAGATCATGTCTCCTAAACCTGATAGACTTCTTTGAAGCGGTCACCAAAGCTGTAGATGAGGGTAAGGTGGTTCATACAGCCTATCTAGATCTCGCCAAGGCTTTTGACACCATTTCCCCACTCTGGAATTATAGATAACCTCACTAAACTAGGTATAAATCCCTATGTCACAAGATGGGTTGCCAACTGGCTCACTGACAGAACCCACACTGTGAGAGTAGCAGACTCTAAATCCAACTTCAGACCACTGACAAGTGAAGTACCACAGGGTTCTGTCCTGAGTCCTCTCCTGTTTGGTATCTACTTCTCTGAAGTACAGGCTAACACACAGAAGGTCTTTGTCTAATGAAGTTTGCAGATGACTGCAAACTAGGAGCCATAATCAAAACTCCTAATGATGTGGACATCCTACAAAAGGGCCTCACTGAGACAGATGCCTGGTGTCAATGCCATGGCCTCAAGCTCAATGCCAAAAAGTGCATTTTCATCCCTTTTGGTAAAAACTCTGCACCCATGAACTACCACATAGGCGGTAGTCTACTCAACACTGAAAGTGTGATAATAGACCTTGGGACACAGGTGGACAGTAGTCTCTCCTTTGATAATCACATCGCCACAGTAGTCAGGAAATCCTTCTACATGGCACACCTCATCACAAAAGGTTTCTCATCCAGGAAAAGAGGTAATTGTTCACCTCTACTCATCACTCATTAGACTCATTATAGAGTACAACACCCCTTTTGGTATGTACCTCACAAGGCATCTACAACAACTGGAAAGGCTGCAGAAATACCTCACAAACAGGATTACTGGCCTCAAACAGATGCCCTACACAGACCATCTCAAAAAAACCCAGCTTTACTCTGTCACATATCGCCTACTCAGAGGCGATCTCTGCCTAACATACAAAGCATTGTCAAACCCAGAGCTGTTGGACATGCTCTACTTAAAGAAATCCCAATCCCTTTGAGCTACAAGATCTAGGGACCTAAACCTTGTCACCACAATAAACAGAACATGGTAGAGGGATAGATTCCTGTCCTAGAAACTTCTCATACTCTGGAACAAACTACCTATCTGTATCAAACAAAGCTCCTCATTAGCACTCTTCAAGAAAAACCTTGATGATTGGATGGGAGATAGGAAATTCACCCCGAGGTCCACTTCTGTGGCTCTGCTTGACAGGGGTACAGGAAAATAATTTTCTTGGATGGCAAGAGCCAGGGTACTATTTGGCTAGGCTTATATAGGCCCTAGGGCCAATAGCCTAGTACCTACCTATGAACCTATGTCCATATTTTTCTTCAGATGTCTCCCACTCTACTTGTTTCTCCTTAATTTGGGGAGTCATTGTTCTATCAGGCTGTGACATAACCTTTGTTAGATTTTCTACATGAAATCCTTCAATTTGCAGGTATTCCATAAATTCAATTTCTATTCGTTTAACTTCTACTGTACTAATCTTCTGTTCTACATTCATCCTTTGTGCTTTAATTATTTGTATTGTGTAATTTTCTATATCTGAGTACCTTTGCCTGTATATCTCTTCAAATATCTTTGGATATGCCTTTTTGTATTGATTAGTACTTTCTCCTTTGCATAAATATTGCACCGTATCATATCACTTTTTCTTTCCCATATCTCTATATTTTGTTCTTTATATTTTCATACTTCCTCTGTTTCTTCTTTTTCTAGGCAGCCCAAAGTTTCTTCATCTATGTAATGTGTTGCTTGGGTCTGTTTTATTAATTAACACACATTTGCATTTGAATCTTTTGGAAATTTTTCTTGCGCAATTATTTTTCTTGCCTCTAATTTCTCTCTTAAACTTTCTGAATATCTTCTATCTCGAAATGCTGAGCTTCTTGCATAATAGTAGCACTCCATAATTTCTCCCTTATCTCCAGTAGTCCACTCTATCATCTTTTATGGCTGTTTTTTTGGCCTATCAGTTCTTGTGGGTTTTGTGGACTACTGTTTCCTACTACAACAGGGGGCCATCCTCCCCTTAACCTGCCCTAACCCCACTGTAGGAATGTTTCCATGTCTTGAGGATTCTTACAAAGTAAACATGGCTTAGCATGGTGAATTCCCATCAGCTTAGTGTGGGACTTGATCTTGACGGCACAGGCATGTTAAGTTCTTAGAGTTAGTGTATAAAAGTAGCAGGAATGTAAGCAGCATTGCTCCCATGTTGGGATTTATGACCTCAGAGTTAGAAAAGAATATATAGTAAAAAAAAAACTGTGAATTTTTACCCTACAAAGATTAATTACTTCAGTAGGTGTGAAAAAAACAGCTACATGTACTTTGCTATGTGTGTTTCCATGCAAGAAACTTTCAAATGTGACTGGAGAAATGATGGAACAAGAAGGGAGACAAATTCCTCGAAAAGTATTATGAGATGTCATTCATCCTCAACATGGTATGCACTAAGGAAGCTTACTTGTGTAGAAATGCCACAGAAAAGAAGAATTGCTTTTTAAAAGATTTATTAATATGTGAAAATATGTAGATAATTTTATAGGGAGGGAAATACACTGGGGAGAAAGGAAGTGTTGTGTTTAAGGTGTTGTTGTACTGAAATTATGCAGAGTCAGGCCAAATTTGTTCAGATATTTTCCAGTGGTCTTCAAAAGATTTTATAGATTAACACTGCAGTGGTGCTACCATCTAAACTCCCTCACCTATAATAAAATCCAGTTAAGGAAATGTAATGTTTGAGCTTATCTTCTATCAAAATGTAGTTTCATGATCTGAAATGCAAGGTAATATTGATAAAGAAAACATTTACGTCAGTGAAACCTCAAAATAACTTTATAAACATTAATTATTGTTAGTTACAATTTCCTACAAGGCCTGTATGATATGTAGATTATGCATACTATACACAATGTGTTTATTATTAACAGCATAGGTAACTGTTTTCAATATATAATGCCAAATAAAACATTAATGGAAGTGTACCATTTATTTAACAACATCTAGTCGTTTTCAGTCTTTATAGTTAATACACTGTACTGCAGCTAGAAAATAGTTAAAGAAACAGGGAATATTTAAATTAAGTTATTTTATTTCATGTGCCACTACAGCAGAGCTCAAATTATAAATATAAGAAATAACTCATTGTTTCTGTTTATATTTTCAGTCCATGTTCTATTTTTGTTTTTACAGCTTGCCATTTACTGACCTGAAATGAATGAATATTGCATGCATTCTCAAGATACCATTTGTGAATATATAATTCACAGGCATTTCAGATATTCGTCATGCAGATAGATAGTATTATGGATCTGCAGTGCTGAAAGCCACAAAATCCTTTATCAGTGCCCAAAATGCTAACAAAACTGCATGAAATTTATGTTGCTATTCATTACTTGCATGCTGTATTGAATATGGATATGTGGAACACATGGAGATTGGGTGTTTTGGATTAATTGTCTTATACTGTATGTTTATAGAATGAGTTTTAGGTTGCGTTTTAAAGCCACGCATCCCAGTCCAAGTCCTATAAATCCTACAATACAAGATACTTCATTTATTCCACAAACCAGACTCAATAGATTCTTTTTACTCAATTTCCATTTATTAGTTTTAACTGTTTTCTTCTTTTTGCAATGTGTGATGATAATAGCATATGTTCTGAATGGGTAATAATGATTGCATTATAGCTGTTAATGAATTAAGTGCTTTCCATTTGCTCTTCTACTCAATGCCTGGAGTATTTTGTAATTCTTTTATGGATTTTAATAATTCAGAAAGGATTGTGCTAGGAACTGCTACTCTATTAGTTCAGCTGTGCATTTTATTTAGTTTAATATTAGTTTAGATAGTAAGAACCATGTCAGTTTTCCTTGATAATGCCACTTTATGATTGATTGGATGCTTTCAATTGCCATACTATTATAATGTTGAGACTCTGCAATGTGAAACACAGAAAAAGCAATGTGATCCTCAAACCATAACAGTGAAAATCACTGTTAAAACAATTAAAAAGTATTTTCTGCCAGAATAGAGAGAGACCCCTGCACATGTCTTATGTGGCAGGCAGCACCATCCATACCCCAATACCTACATGCAACTCAGACATCACTGTAGCGCAATACTTTGAGATGAGGCAGTTTTGGAATTACTGTTTATTTGTTGTAGATGCACTTAAATATTTACTGCTCTGAGGATTGAGCTTATTGTCATAGAACATTCAATGGAAGCTGCATTTAGTCTTATGTTTCTTTTTTATTCATCTGTTTTCTGGGGGGGTTGTTTTTTGTTTTTTTTTTTAGTAATAGCAAATTTAATTTGCTGTTTACATGTTGTGTGCAATGTCTGAAGTTACTTTTTCATATTGAAGTGAACAGAAGATGTGGCCCATGTTTTATTTTATGTTTTATTTATGTTTATATTTTTGATTTAATACAAGTAGATGGGATTTTTTGAGAGACTGCTGCCTGTAATTTGCATAAACAGTTTGTTAGCTTTTCTTTAAGAATTTAATCTTCAGTAGTCCCACCATGGTTGCTAAGAGCTACAACAAAAAGGAACTGTTTCCACAGTCAAGGAAAATGCAACTCAGAGACACACTAGCCACAATGAGGAAAGAATTATCAGTTAATTTGCATGTCTCTAAATCCTGTGGTGCTATTGCTCATACTAATCAGCACTTTCCTGGGGTAATCATCTCTGGCAGCCCAAGCATCAAGCTGGCACAGGCAACCCCCCCCCCCATTCATTGTTATACACAACATACATCCATACTTTTAAACACACACACACACACACCCACACACACACACACACACACACACACACACACACACACACACACACAGACTCACACACACACACACACACACACACACACACACACACACACACACACACACACACACACACATGCACATGTGCGCACACACAGAATCACACACCAACATAGGTTCCCTATTAGAAGACTGAAGACGCATTCTTTTGAATGCATTTTGGTCGAACTCAAAAGCCTGAAACAGCAAAATATCAAAGCGGCTTCTAAGCGAATTCTTTCCCAGGGAAACAATTCGCTTGGCCGCTTCGTTACTTTGCTGTTTTCTGCACAGCAGTGCGGTCTCAGAGTTGGTATATTTAAGTAGGGGTGTGTGGGGGCCACAGCCCCTCACTTAATGTAATGTTTAAAGTATGCTTTTTTGTTTTTGGTTGTTGTCGGAACAGCGATTTTTTTTTTCCCTAGGAAAAAAATCACTGTTCTGACAGTTCGAAATTGTAAACTTTCACTTACATATGGTCGATCACTGTTCACTTTTTTAAGCGCACGGTGATCCAATATAGACCCACCAACATACTCTTATCTGATCCTAGGTTGACAGATTGTCCCTGATGTATCCTATTATTTTTTTCTTGTCCCTTGTAAATCATGAATGATTACATTCAGTCGATAATGCCATACATTAGTTTCATTTTTCTTCTTGTTCAGTAACTGCATCTTAATGCTAGACCTGTTACTCTAGTAACTTTTTTAAGTGAATCAAAGTACTATTTACATCAAAGTGTAAGTCAGTATTTAGCATCATCTATTGTTCCTGATAGAGTTGCTTGAAAGTCTCAGAATGGCCAATTACAGGTATGGCAGCCCCCAACAGATGTACACACCCCCATCCTTCACACCTGTCTGTGATTTTGTCCCTACTCCATTTCTCATACCTCATGGATTATTACAGTCAATGAATAACACCAGCTATTAAGAGATTTGTTCTTCTTATAGTTTGGAATAGAGAGCATCAATCAAAATCTCTTCTGTTAGTGTAAAGTTTTGGCTAATAGATATTTGGGTAAGCATAATTTCGATAAACCAAAGTAGACCTATATATATATATATATATATATATATATATATATATATATATATATATATATATATTATTTATTTCCATTTGTTTACCGGGAGAGTCTGACTGGGCCATAAAAGACCCCTTTTCAGCGGACACCTGGGGAGAAAAGCTCCACTAATACAAAACTGAACAGTACAAAAGGGATATTGAGAGATGCATACAATGTACAAAATAAAATAGTTATACAATATGTGATGCATAAAGTCAACAATACAAAGTATATACATTCAAGAATGTAACGGAAAACACTGGACCATGCGTAAGTCATGTTCAGGAATGAAGATGCCAGTAATTCCTACGTTACCACCTGCACCAATAGAACACTTAGGAATATTTTTTTAGTGCACTTAAAAAGTTAATAAAACATCATCATGCATTTTACGAACATTAAGATGTATTAAACTGGTCTGATATTACAGATTGACTGTGCACTTTGTATATATGGGTTTACATTATTTTGTCAAAGAGCCATAATATCGAATCCCATTTTTTTGACATTGAAAATATCAAAGCCCACTTCATTGAAACACTGGACCTATGGAGATCTTCCCAGGGTAAGTAACCACATACCCAAAAATAATCCACCTAGGTGAGGGGATGCACCCCCACAGCCCCCCCTAACTAAATATACCAACTCCAAGATCGCACTACAGGTGTGAAAAGGGTGAAGTTCATCATCTCACACAAGTTACTTACCCTGCTACTCCTTCTGATACCTCATTATCACAATCAGCAATACCACCCTCAAATGCTTTTCTGAAATCAGCTTGTCTTTGTTTCTTTTGCAAAGTTTTTGCTCTTCTTCCTTGTTTTTTTACTTTTTAGAACTGAATAAAAAGCATTCTATATTAAAAAAATATTTTTATATTTTTATTTTTTACTTTTTAGTTATATTTTTATTTCTTTTTAGCATTTTGACAAGCTTGCTCCTTAAGAACCATAATGGTCTAGTGTTAATAGATAAAATGACAGTGCTCAGATCTTATAAACCATGAAACATTCCCATAGAGAAGTTGTTTTCAAAAATTACTTCTTATCTACCCCAGATTATGTTTCAAATTTTTGCTCTGTCCCTCCTGAAATGGTGATTTGAGGAATAAGGTTGTGGATTAACTTAATAGACAATAACAAAAAATAATGCACAGATTTTATACTTAGGAAATGACATGTTTAACCTGTTTTTTTAATCTGTCAAGTTAATAATACTAATATTTTAAAAAGCACTCCTGCCCGTTCTTGATTACTGCTGGAATTGTCCCCAGTTCAGGAGATAGGTTGATAATTATGAATACATTGAGATATCTCTCACATACAAAAGACCAGGAAGGGTGAATAATTCTAACAGTTACAAATCAGGAAATTTAACATAAGCTACAGTGGCATGTCACTGGGGTGCATGCGGTGCAAAATATGAGCGCTACTAGACAGCCCACATAAATGGCATCAAGCACAATGCTGCAGAGCTTACTCTTAAGATCATAACAGTATAACAATTAAAATATATGGTTACATATTCTATGGAAACAATGGTTTTCATAAATATATGGTTAGGAACAGTGACAAGATTTATAAGACAGAAAAGGTGTTAAGTGGAGAATCATTTAATGCCAAGTAACGTACATAGTTGAGAATTACCCAAGGCTGCAGTTTTCAAACCTACCAAACACAGGTCTATATTATGCAATCAAAACGCTGTAACAGCGAACACCACATCGTCGACAAGCATTCAGTTAAATTCACTTCCTCGATTCACTGAATACTTAAAGGGCAAACAAATACTTGCCCCGCAGCCCAATGGAACTAAATCTACCTAAACCAAACCCACCCATGTGGGGGGCTGTGCCACCCATACCCCCCAACTAAATATACCAACTCCAAGATTGTACTACAGCAGAGAAAAGGGCAAAATTGTGTAGATGGCCAACAATGTCTTTGCCCTTTAAGTATTCAGCGAATCGTGGAAGTGAATTTCGTTGAATACTTGTCAATGATGTGGTGTTAGCTGTTACGGTGCTTTGATGACATAATATAAACCCACAAAATACTACATCAACAATTGTGAAGCAAACACTAAAATTATCTCTCCTATTCTCCAGGAAGTTAAAACAAATTGTTTTTATGTATGACATATGCTTCATAAGATAGCGATTCTTCAACTTCAAACCAAACTCAAAACAGACTTCAGTAGGTATTAAGCCTAAAATGCAACTGCAGATGATTTTTTATTTCAGACAACTGTTATTTATTGATATGCTAAAGGTGTCTAAAAGTTTCTGTAAGTAGAGTAATCCACAAAACAAAAATTAATTCAGCTTCAAAACATTTACACTACTGTTTATAATAAAAGTGCATGCACTGCTTAACAGATAAAGTTCGCGTGTGTGTGTGTGTGTGTGTGTGTGTGTGTGTGTGTGTGTGTGTGTGTGTGTGTGTGTGTGTGTGTGTGTGTGTGTGTGTGTGTGTGTGTGTGTGTGTGTGTGTGTGTGTGTGTGTGTGTGTGTGTGTGTGTGTGTGTGTGTGTGTGTGTGTGTGTGTGTGTGTGTGTGTGTGTGTGTGTGTGTGTGTGTGTGGAGGAAATGATGTAGGGAGATGTGACTGTGTGTTTGTATAGGTGCATGTTGTCTTGCTAATAACAGAGACAATATTTTACTTAAAGACTAAAATATTGCCTGTTTATCATTGAAATTGCCTTTGTGGCTCTGTCCTTCTTTAGCGAGACAGAACCACAGAGGGACAGAGACACAAAGGCAATTTCAATAAAAAAGATTCTTAAAAAATTGCAAAAATTACATTACTTCATTTACAAAATGTATAAATAATCTCATCAATGTGTGTCAAAACATATCTGCTATTAACAGATTATATGTTCTGATTAAGAGAAATATAAATGTATGTTTTGTGGTCATTTTATACCATTTAACTGTTTAATGAATCATACAAATCGGTATGGTAAGAACTTATGTAGACACTTGTGTAAATAGTTATTTATTGCATTTTATTAATGTGTTCCTGTAGATAAAATTTTAATAAAAATATTAAACAAAAAAATAACTTTACCTCATGACTTAGCATGCACCTAGGAATGTGGTTATTACAAAACTGCCATTATTCATACTTTACTATGTACTTAGGTGATAGCAGATATCTATGAAGAAGAGAGCTAATTTATAACAGAAAAGCAATATAAGAAACCATGGACTGTTACACGACTATTAGCAGCTGGACATTTAATAACTTTGTAGGATAATGGAATCAAACAGCATTCAGTTTAATAAACCTGAACTCTGTTAGAAAGAAAACAATACTAATTTTGTTCAGACAGCATCTAGATGTTTCTATGTCCTGGAAGCTGTAATGCATGTCATCTGAACCGGTGACTAAGTAATGTCATATTGTATTAAATGACACCTTCAGGACATTCATGTTTTAATGTAGCAGCTGTTCTCTTACTTAAATATTTCATGCTGAATATTAAAAATAAATGTAAAATTAATTAACAATAAAGAAGTGCTGTTTGTAGGCACTGATATACAATATCTAAATACCTAACCATTAAACTTAATTAACAGTGGCTATAATTTTTGAAACACAGGTATAAACGCTGTTATGTTGCAGCAATAAAACTTGCAAAAGTGCATCATCAAAGTGCTCCATGTAAATAAGAAACATTTAAGATTTATAATGCCAGCTGATACATTTAACTCCTAAGCCTTGATACAATTTAATACCTTTATGTGTGTACACACTGAATTGGTATTTACTGGCTGATTCTTTATACATTTATTAATCAGTCAACCAGTAAAAAAAATCAGTTAAAGATGAATACTAGCTTCATATGACTTACCATAGCTTTACAGTACAGCAGTGAGGTGAAAAGCTCCTTCAATAAACAATACATTACACAGTAAGGAAATGCTATACAGAGGTGTATAGCAAACATTAAACAGTGCAAAGGTCTATCAGATTGTTAAGCAGGTGGGGGGGCTTGTCTGAGGACCTTTTTGCAGGCATGATTTGTGCCTAGAGGACACAGTACAGCTGAAATACCAAGAATGAATTCAAGAGGAACAACAATATACTTAAAGAACTAATAAGCTATGGAACGCATCATCATGGACCTAATAAACAAGGATATAGGGAATCTCCAAACTCTGGAGCCCACACAGTTTGGTTTTGTGAAGGGCAGATCATGCCTGCTCAACCAGGTCAACTTCTTTGAGTCAGTCACCAGAGCTGTGGATGAAGGCAAGGTGGTTCATACCTGGCCAAGGCCTTTGATACCATTCCCCACTAATAAATCTTAGTAAAACTCACTAAGCTAGGCAGCAACCCCTATATCACTAGGTGGGTTGCAAACTGGCTCATAGAACCCACATTGTGAAAATAGCTGACTCCAAGACAGTCTGCTGAACTGTGATGAGTGGAGTCCCACAGGGCTCAGTCCAGGGTCCTCTCCTGTTTGGTATCTACTTCTCTGAAGTCCAGGCCAACAGAAAGGGACTCTAGCTGACAAGGTTCACAGATGATTGCAAGTCAGGGGCTATTATTAACTCCCCAAGTGATGTTGACATCCTACAGAAAGGCCTCACTGAGACCAACGACTGGTGTCAGTACCATGGCCTTAAGCTCAATGTCAAAAAATGTGTCACCATCCCCTTTGGGAAAAACCTGGTTCCCATGAATTACCACATTGATGGTAGTCCACTGAACACAGATGACTTTATAAGAAATCTGGGAACACAGGTTGACTGCAACCTCTCTTTTTGACCATCACATTGCCACTGTGGTCAGAAGGTCCTTCTATCTGGCACATCTCATTACTAAGGGTTTTGCATCCTGGAAGAAAGAGGTCACTGTCTCCCTCTACTCTTCCCTCATTAGGCCAATCATCGAGTACAATGCCCCATTTGGCATGTACCTCACTAGACACCTGCAACAACTGTAGAGGCCTAAAAGTACCTCAAAAAGGGGATCCTAGGCCTTAAACACTTGTCCTTATATGGACAGCCTCAAAAAACTCCAACTATTGTCTGTCTCATATTGCCTATTTAGAGGCGATCTCTGCTTGACTTACAAATCCATGTCTGACCCAGCTCTGTTAGAAATGCAACATTTAAAGAAATCACAATCCTTCACCACCACACGCTCCAGAGACTTTAACCTCACTACCGCAATCAACAGAACAAGCTGGAGGGATAGGTTCATAACTCAGAGACTGCCCATGCTATTTAATAGAGTTCCCATAGATGTCAAACAGAGCACCTCACTGCCCCTTTTCAAGAGAAATCTTGATGAGTGTATGGGAAATAGAAAATTCACCCCAGGGATCACTCTAGTGGCTCTACTTGACAGAGGCACTGGGAACTAAGGTCGGGTGGCACAATGCCAGGGTAATCTTATGAGTTAGGCTTGTAAAGGCTCCAGGACCATTAGTCTAGTACACACCTATGAACCCATGAACAAATAACTGAAATTATCAGACAAAATACAGTTGCAAAAACAAACTTTGTATACTGAAGTAATACTGTTCAGCAGAATATTTCAATTTATACTAAATGATTTGAGGCTGATAGAGTACTTCTATTTTTTCTAATAAATTACTTGAAATATATGAAAACATTACAAAAATTCTCCATCAGGATTAACAAACATATTATTTATTTATTTTTTACTCTGGCACAACAGCTGCATAATCATGCATCAAAGAAGTCACACAAGCAAAAGAAAACATAACCAGTTTATATGGTTATTCACTGGTGACTGAATTGATTTACTCAGGC
Organism: Protopterus annectens; assembly: GCF_019279795.1. Lineage (NCBI taxonomy): Eukaryota > Metazoa > Chordata > Ceratodontiformes > Protopteridae > Protopterus > Protopterus annectens. Next base: position 814,411,854 of record NC_056733.1, read on the forward strand.
TTTTCTTCTTAATTAGATATGCATGAATTACAAAAATTGGAATAGAGCCCTGTATTTTATTTTCTAAAGATGGAATGCCCACAATGAATTTACTATGCCATGGCAACATTGCCATTAACGGAAACGTTCTCCATATGATAGCATTCATTCTGTGGGGTTTTAAGGTATTCAACTTTCAAATGATCAGAAAAAGTGATGGGTTGCAGAATAAAAGAGTATAAAGTGATGATTCTGCTGCCATCCAGACTAGAACATCAATGTCAGCATCTTCAGGAGTGGCTTCTGTAATTGAGGAAGAAGTGGAGCGAATGTAAACCGAAGTAGCACAAGAAAGTGATTCGTTAACTACACAGTACACAAACTTGAGACACTGGAATGGAAAGAAAAAACTGGTGGCCACTAAGGCAAACAAATGATGATGTGGAGACAGTATCATAAGAGAGGCTGGACGAAGAATGTCACAATACCATGTGTTCATCCATTATCTATTTTACAACTGGCTCTGTGATCGTTGCTCAGTGTGATAGTCACTAATGATATGACTCGCTGTACAAAAAATGAGGAAAAGAGGTTATGAAAGGATTACTTTACTAACTGAGGTAGAATGCTGATCCATGTGGCTAATTCTTAAGTTCAGCCTGGGAGAGTACAAAAACGAAAAATTATGTTGAAAAACAATGGATATTATTGGAATGTACATGCATTTATTAGAATATATGAGGTTACAAATCTTAAAGGAAATTTAGCAAACTGAAGAGTTAAACATAGCAGGGGGTCCTCTGATAGTACTTATGCTCTATGATCATAGTAAATGTTTGCAATATAGGTCAGTGACAACACCAGACCTCACTATTAAAAAAAATTTATTTAAAAAGTTGGAAAGTTATTTTATGTACAAACTGGTTCAGCAAGTTAATTCTGTTGCTGAAATAGAGTTCAAGTACCCCAAAGAATTTTTTTTTATTTCTAGCTTGAAATAATAGATTGCTAATATGGTGATTTTCAGATAACTGGTCAGAATGAGATTTTTTTTCTTAATTAAGCAAGCATTCTTACCTTTTGCCCCCTTTATCACTACAGCTATAAAAATGTACCAGAATTTAGTGACTTTAGTTTTATAAAAAACATTTTCTCAATTAATGAAGAAGTCATTTAAATGTAAATCAATTATAGAAAAGTGGTTGGTACTGTAATACTCAAAAATAGGCACTATATAATCATAAAGGTCACTGATAAAGAGGGCAATATTATAGTAATAACACAAAAATGTACCATAAAATATGCAACAGTTTGTTAATGTCTGAAAGTAAATCGTTTTCCTTATTTTCAAGGGCAATTTAGTGGGAATTTATAGGTGGGTGTGGAAACTGACACATAAATAACATAATTGTTAGTACCGGACTCTTAGAAATCCTATATAGTTCTCTGCATAACCAAAACACATAAATCCTTAATTTCTGCAGTGGGAAGGTTCACCAGGTCTACAATCAATTTTTACACTGAGGGAATTATGAACTTAAATGATTGAAATTTAGAATGCTTTGTCAAGCTTTAACCTTCGCATCTATTTAAGTTATTTCATTTGAAGGACTTAAAGGGATCCAGTGAAAAGAATTGTATAGCTTTGCTACCATTAATAAGGTGAGACTTTATATGTATCTATCGCACATCACTTATATATTTTCTACCTAACAATACTAGGACCTAGGAATTTGAGAATGCTTGAATTATGTTCTACACTTTTTAAAATGTATTATTTATTTATTTATTTATCTATTGATTGACATTTAATTACCAGGAAAGTCTGACTGGGTCGAAGCCTATTTTCAGTGGAGACCCAGGGAGAAAAGCTCCAGTTTGACATGGAAAAGATGGATGTAGGGTCAGTTTTGCCCTAGTTATGTAAATCTAGAATGGAATTTCTGAAAAGTGTTACATCTAAAATCAGTTTTCTTTTAATAACATTTTGTGGACAATTCATTCATCTTGCTTTTTGTAATAGATGCATCAGTGACAATGTAATGCTTTTATACAAAATCTTCATGAATCTGGACTGTTTCACACATTTAAACTGTATTCTCAAATACAGACTATTCACATTTATGCTTACATGCTGAGAAAGGGGAAAAAATTAACATTTGTTTGGGAAGCTCAGAGTTTGTTCAATTACCTAGTCTCTTCTAATATGAGAAAGGCAATAATGTGTGACAGGGTAAATTTTTTTGTGAGAGGACTCAGTTTGCACATAAAAAAATCTGAACTTCAAAAGTGGGAAATAATCTTCTGTTTGTGTGCAGGAGCAACTTGGGATAGTATAAGTTCAAAGTGTAACTGCATATTAATGAAATCCAGACGATATTGTAGTTGAGGGCCTAACCAGATGTGCAGTAGCAAGCCACGCCCAAAACCCACCCCCGTGATATGTCATTCATGAATAAGCATTCCCTCCGAATGTACAACCGAAGGAAAAAAAAAGTGCACTCGACGTTGTAATAGACAGTAAATATAACAGTAAACTGAAGTAAATTATCGGTATGGCGTGAACCGACATTTAAACAAAAAAAAACACTTTCTTGACCTTGGGGTATTTCAGTTTCTTAAGAGGACTGCCAACTGCTAAATTATGGATTTGATACAACGTAATAGCTTCTTATTTAATCTAAAGTGTTTCCATTGTCACAGTGCTTTTAATAGTCAGTCAACAAAGTCTCATACTGACACTTTGAATGGTTATGTGCTGTCAGTACAGCACGGAATCGTATGGAAGTGTAACCGCTTCTTCTTTCTTTTACTCAGTTGTGGGGTTAAGTCTTTAAGTATTACAGGGTGTTGCAGCATGACTGAACTTTGATATGCACATATTGTGTATAACGACAAGTTTTAATTGACCTAAAATGTTAAAAAAATATATATATATAGAATTTATTCCCAGTTTGTCGAAAACCCCAAGTAATATGCACGCCCCCTTCTGAGCGAAAGGAACTGGTGAGGCCCTCAACTACAATATCGTCGAAATCCAAAGGATGTTCCACTTTAAAGTGCTAAAACACTCAAAATATAATAAGCACTTATCTACAAAATACAGCCATTGATGATTTGTTTTATCATCAGTCTCTGACTATGCGAACGGTAAAATTTGCAGTATTATTAGCACCCCACATGGAATGAGGGTACAGTCGATGATGCATCTTTTGCAGTACAAAAGGCTTATTAGGTTTAATACATCAATACCTGAATAAACGAATGATACAATCTAATTTTTATGTGTGTTTTGTAGTGTTGCTGTATTTTTAGCAAGGAAATATGATTCTCTAGTCTTCACTTTTTGTATTGTGTTTATTTAATGTTTATAAATACATATCTAATTTGCCCAATTCATAAAAACCTTCTTTTTTTGCATGGCAGCTGTAGCACTAACGTGAAAGGAAAAATGAAAAACCTAGGTATTTGTATTTGCTCTGTGTTTTTGCTTGTAGTAAAATCAAAATGGCAAATTGATAGATTTTATCCTCTTGTTTGTTTCCGCACTTGTGAAGGAGATTCATTTCATCATGTCTACTGTCTTCCATTTTCAGGAACCTTGCCTTTCTCTCATTATCTGTTAAAATGTTAGAAGTATTATTGACAAACAAAATCAAACTAAATAAACCAACAACTGATAAAAAATAAAAAGAGAAAAAGCATCACGCTGAAACCAAAAGTTTCTCTTTTTATTTTTTTATTAGAAGTATTATTGAGTTTATCTTCATTTCTGTAAGAATTTCAGGATGACTCTCACTGAGAATCATTGTCCTTCATACCTTTAGCTTGTGATATTCCAGTATGGCTGCTTCCTACCTGAAAGGACAAGGAAGGGACTAGACCACTTTTCCTGGCATATCCATGAAACTGACATGATAAACCTCCATCCAGAGCACTGTGTTATGGGCCCTTAGTTCTCTGGCCCCAGTAGTATTTGGATGCAATGCAAGAGCTGAAGGAAAAGATACAGTATTGAATTTAAATTCATTGAGCTGTCCATGGTTCTGAACAGAAAAAAAGTCATCCTGCTATCATCCATGCACTGATCTTCAAACTATAAGGATGAGTTTTCTTCCATACTAGGATGCTGAGACTCATGCCCCCTACCTCAAACACCACTACCAAATAAGAAGTGTATTGAGAAAAGCTTTGAACCATGGAGTTGCTACCTCCTCTGCAGACTACCGATGTGACATGCTAGATTTGAGACAGCGTCAAAAATATTCTCCTCCGGAAGATCGTAGCCATATGGCCATAGGAGCAGCCACTGAGTAAGCAGACTGGGAATATATTAACTCATTCCAAGACAGAAAACAACACTTCTTCTTCTTTTGGCTTTTCCCAGTTAGGAGTCACCACAGTGGATTGCCTGTCCGCTCATGATTGGCAGTGGAGATTTATGGTGTTGGGTTGCCAGCCCAGCACGCATCCTTCCACAGAAGGCACACACACACACACACACACACACACACACACACACACACACACACACACACACACACACACTCATGCCTAGGGCCAATTTCGTGTGTCCAATCCACCTACAGCATGTCTTTGGAATGTGGGAGGAAACCGGAGCACCCAGAGGAAACCCATGCAACCACAGGGAGGACATGCAGACTCCGCACAGAAGGCACCCCAGCCGAGGATTGAACTGGAGAACCTCTTGCTGTGAGCTAGCAATGCTAACCACTGCACCACTGTGGCCACCCAAGACAGAAAACAACACTATAGTACAAAAACAACACTATAGTAGAAATATTATGTATAGACTGGAAGTGATAGAAAGTTGCTTGAGCAGTATGTGACATGTAGCCTCCAGATTACTCTCACAAGCCATTCTGTGTGTGTGTGTGTGTGTGTGTGTGTGTGTGTGTGTGTGTGTGTGTGTGTGTGTGTGTGTGTGTGTGTGTGTGTGTGTGTGTGTGTGTGTGTGTGTGTGTGTGTGTGTGTGTGTGTGCATAACACAGAAGGCCTCTGGCTAATGAAGTTTGCAGATGACTGCAAACTAGGAGCCATAGTCAAGTCCCCAAATGATGTGGACATCCTACAGAAGGGCCTCGCTGAGACAGTTGCCTGGTGTCAGAGCCATGGCCTCAAGCTCAATGCCAAAAGGTGCAGTGGCATCCCGTTTGGTAAAAACTCTGTTCCCATGAACTACCACATAGGCAGCAATCTACTTAACACCAAATGCGTGATAAGTGACCTTGGGACCCAGGTGGACAGTAGTCTCTCCTTTGGTAGTCACATTGCCACAGTAGTCAGGAAGTCCTTCTACGTGGCACACCTCATCATAAAAGGGTTCTCATCCAGGAAAAAAGAGGTAATTGTTCCCCTCTACTTGACACTCATTAGACCCATTATAGAGTACAATGCCCCTTTTGGAATGTACCTCACAAGACATCTGCAGCAGCTGGAAAGGCCACAGAAGTACCTCACAAAGAGGATTACTGGCCTCAAACAAATGCCCTACACTGACCACCTCAAAAAACTCCAGCTTTACTCCAAAGCATATCGCCTACCCTGAGGTGATCTCTGCCTATCATATAAAGCTATGTCAAACCCAGAGCTGTTGGACATGCTATACCTAAAGAAATCCCAATCCCTCCAAGCTACATGCTCTAGGGACCTAAACCTTGTCACCACAATAAACATAACATACTGGAGGGATAGGTTCCTGTCCCAGAAACTTCCCATACTCTGGAACAGGCTACCCATCTATGTCAAGCAAAGTTCTTCATTAGCACTCTTCAAGAAAAATCTTGATGAGTGGACAACAGTGGCACAGGAAAATAACTTTCTTGGGTGGCGTAAGCCAGGGAACCTTGTTGGTTAGGCTTACATAGGCCCTTGGGCTGATAGCCTAATACCTACCTATGAACCTATGATAATAGATGTTATTCACAATGTATGAGAAAGGGAATGGGGTTTTGGAAATGGCACTGTGCTCATTTCTGTGTTTGATTTTTTTAATAAACATTAGTACTGTGCTACAATAGTGAAACTATTACAAAAAGTCTGTACTGCTACTGACTGAGGATGGGCAAACAAGTCTAATATATACAGTTAGTAGTGATATTGGTAATCAATGACAAATGCTGGGGCCATGCAAAATGCATTGCTCTAATTGACTGATGTATAATCATTCATAAAAAAACATAGCTCAATCACAGCCTGACAGAGAACATATTTCCGCTACAATCCACTCACAAACATTAAAAATAAGCATTTCTATAAGACAGCAAGCCCCGCACACCTTCCATGTGGTGGCAAACCCCACCCCCCTAATGTATATGTTTGTACAAAAGTGAGAATGGGAAAAATCCTCATTAAAGTGCAAGGTGGTCTTATACAAATAGCAATCCCACTGTGGTTAAGAAGCTAAACTTTCACCCGCACTAACCAGGTGATGCCAGCCATTTGTGCTCTGGCTATTAGAACCAGATTGATGGCCTTTGGAACTGTTTTTGCTGTGGTCCTGCACTGAGTGCTGACATTAGTAATCACTAATTAGTAGTCATTAATTAGTGCATGTTGAAAACATGTTTGTTTAATGCCACTGATCTTCACTGACTTGTCAGTAAAGCACCCCTATCTATCTTGTATGGTCTTCTTTCTGTTCTTCTACATGGAGTATAAGAAATATTTTGTCGTTGTTTTCTTATAAAAGTGCGGTGTACAGAACAGTACATTTTGGCACACTAAATCCTTATTAGCAACAAACAGGGAAGCTAGGAAACTCTAAGCATATTTTTGATGAAAAATACCATGGTGCATAAAATTGTGGACAAGAAATCTAATTTTGCTAAAATTCATTTATGTTATGTGTAATCTGTGGCAATAAAATAAAATACCCATTTAACTGTGTCTTGCTTTTATCTAATGATGAACACACAGAAAAGTGGGTTTAAATGACAGAATTTTGTTAGATACAAATGGGCATCATTATGTCCTGTATCCTTTAATCAATGGGGCACTGACTGTCAAGTCAAAACATCTGGAAGTGTGGATCAGAGGTGACAGAAATTGCCTGCTTCCGTATTCTCCCTCCAGTCCTCTAGATCTTTAAAACTTAGTAGATTTTTTCAGTTCCAATTACCTTGGGTAGTAATGTGTGATTTTTGTAAAAGGAAATAGTTTTTATTAACAGGTCTTCCCATGTAGAAGTAGCCAAAAATTCTAAGGAAAGGGCCATGGAAATCCCGAAAGCAGATTTTGGTAAAGTTAGTTATTCTTATATGAAGCAGACAACCCTCAAACTAATATGTCTGATCTCTTCTACCATGAAAAGTCTAAATGTCATTCCTAATGAATGTAAATGTGTAAAACACAGTCCCAGTTGCCTGAGAGCCAATCATTAAGTATTCCCAAAGAGATTGGGTGACATATTTTAAGTACAAATGAAAGTAATCTGGTAATCTAAATTGCTAACCTGGTGATCTTTCTCGGGGACGTGCAGGGAAGAGTCACTATCGTTTGAAAGTAATTTCCCCTTAGAATAACATTTCATGTATCTAATTGGTGAAAGGTGTGACCATGAGCCCATTATTGGCTTAGAATAAACTAGTCATTTTCCCCACAGAATGACATTTCAGACATCTGACTGCTGAAAGTGTTTATATGAAGGCATCATTGGCTAAAGAGGTGAGGACCAATGAATTATGCAGGAAGGTAATTTTGCAGCTTTTACCCACTTACTTAAGTATCTTCTGAACTATCTACTTGAATGCAAGAATGATGTTCCAAATAAGATTGTTTGGCAATTTGTTATGGCTCAGTAAACTGCATTTTCACATGGCTTAGTCATCTGCTTGGGTTGGAAGTAGCTCAGGTGGATGTAAAAGATCCCATGGCACTTACTGGAGAGAACAGGGTAAGTTCCCCAAAGCCCTGGCTAAATTTCACCTAGTAGTATCAATACCACCTCAGGTCTCCTTTGAAAAGAGCCCACTAACATACTAACCCTGTCACCAATGGATAGCTACATTAAATAATGATTCCACCTTTGACTGTTGAATCTGCCTTGGTCTTAGTGTTATTATTTTATAAATTCATAGGTATATACTAGGCTAACAACCAGCAGGGCCTTTATAAGTCTGGCCATGCAGCCCAATGCAATTGTGTCTCCATGCATCGTGGACATTTATTAAGAGGGGGTATGCTAGTTAGGAAGTTTCTAGAGGTTATGTGGGGAGGTATGTTAGTTTGGGCTTACTGTCTGCCTTTGCCTATCAATGACATGGGGGTCAGACTCTGGGTGAATTTCTGATTTTCCATCTGTTGGTCAGGGTTAGGCTTAAATAGGGTTCGGAATGGACTCTGCTTCACATTGATGGGGAGCATGTTCCAGAGCATGGGGATCCTCTGAGATGCACATCTGTCTCACCAACATGTCTTATTTATGTCACAAGCAAAACTTAAATCCTTGGATCTACTAGTTCTAATGTTGTTCTTTCTGAGAAGTTGCAAAAGTTCCATCAGAGCTGGATCAGAGGATGCCTTGTATGACAGGCATATATAGCCTCTCAGTAATCTGTAGGATACTGAGTATAGACACAGGGTTTTAATGAGATCCATATTAGGCAATGTATGTATACCCTGGATTCTCCTGTTAAGGAGCTTGTGTAGGCATTCCAAGGGTTGCATATGTCTAGTCAAGTACATATTGAAGAGGGCATTATACTCAATGTTGGGTCACATAAAGGATGGATAAAGTGTCACTGTGACTTCTTTGGACCTGGATGTGATGCCCTTACTTATAATTTGGGTGAAACAGAATGCTTTTCTTACTACCTTGGCCACATGGTCAAAGGCCAGATTAAAGTCTACATATGTTTCCAGATTCCTGACTACTAGGTCAAATCTTAGGAGTTCCTTATCGATGGGTGATAGTTTTACAAAATGCATTATAATGCATTTCTTATCACTCAGTTTTAATATTTGATTTTGGCACCAGTCATTTGTGTGTGTTACACACTCTTGTAAGATGTTTGTGACATGTTTTATGATTATAAAATCCATAGTCCTACTGTGTCATGCCTCCAGTGTGTGGCACAAATATTTCTAAACAATGTCTCTGAGCTGGAATTTTCCCCTAAAACTTTGAATTATTATTAGGCTGAGATTTAAATTACTATAAAAGTCCTAAGACTAAATGCTTGTGCATATGTGTGCTTCAAGTTTACAAATTCAGAACTCAGTTTAATGAAAATGGTCTGCTGGTTTTAAGGACATCAATAAAGGCAATTCCTCTCCCATGATACAGTCAGCTCCACCATATTAGTTTACAGTAATAAACACTTACTATAATTTCCATTCATCAGTCTCATTTAAGTTGGAAGCAACAGTGAATATGTTCTGATTATCCCAGTTTAGTGTATTTGATAATATTAGCTGCGGTGATGTGGTTAGCATTGTCACCTCACAGCAAGAGGTTCTCGGCTGAAGCGCCTTCTGTGTGGAGTCTGCATGTCTTCCCCTCGGTCGAGTGACGTTAAAGACATGCAGGTAGGTGTGAGCGTGAATGGGTATGCCTTCTTTGAAGGTTGGGCATCAGGCTGGCAACTTGGCACCGTAAAAATCTACTGCCAATCATGAGTGGACCAGAGTTCCACTGTGGTGACACCTAACCGGGAAAAGCTGAAAGTCTTTAGTGCATTTGATAATATTCAATGTTTGAGCAAAACATACCAGTAACTGACAGAATGACAGTTACATGGCTATTCAGCTTTACGCTGATGTACTGTGAATTTTCCAAACATTTGCAGATTTCTCATTAATAATTACAGATTTTTTAAATGAAGCCAAGAATAAATAGATTATATTGAAAATTAACTGTGTAAACTGGATCCAAACAAAGCACTGGGAAGAGGCAGAATTAGTAATAATGACCTGAGAACACTTCAGCAAGAACTTATGGTACCATTATATTTATTATTCACTAGGTCATATAAATATGAGGAGATTCCTCCACACTGGAGGCATGGACTTCTTAAACCTGTCTTTAAGGGAAAGGGGGCAGGACAAACCCAGAGTCATATAGATCATTAGGTCTACTTTCATGTTGTGTAAAAATAACATAGAAGGTAATATTGAATAAGTTATTGTCAGAATTGGATTGTTTGTAATTTGAAACCATATATCAGCATGCATATATTGAAAATAGATGTACTACCACCTGCAACATGATGTTATATAACAATATAATAGCTGTGAATGAAAAAAATGTGGTGATGTAATTTATATAGATTTAACTTCAGCATTTGAGAGGGTCCTACACAAAACACTGATCAATAAATTAGAACTATGTATCAATGTACTCTTGATAAGATGGATAGCTGCATGGCTTACTTGTTTAGATTGCATCTTTCAGACCTAACTTTTTCATCTGAGGTGTTCTACAGTCTATATGCACATGAACTGAAACCAGGTAAACTGATTACATGTGTTACAGATATGGCATGTCTGCAAAAGAACTTTATTTAATTGATCATTTGGCACAGGATCATAACAGGCTGATAAATACATATGACTGTAGGTTATATAAAAAGATTTATAAAGTCTAGGAAATCAGAAATGATGAAGTCATTGTTTGTTAGTTACATTAGACCCAAAATTGAGTACGGAATAACAATATGGAAACCTTATAAGAAAACAAGCATGAATAAACTGGAAAGAGTACGTCAGAAGTATACCAAGGGCAGCCACGGATGTGAAAAATTAAGTTGTTATGAAAGACTAAAATATTTGAACTTGTACAGTGTCTCTTACAGATACCGAAGATATCTTTTTCAGGTGTATATAGGGCATTTAGAAATAACTATTTCTGGGAATGTTTCGGGTTATCAAAAAATAGTAGAGAATCATCAGACAGCCTATGTAGAAGATTCTATAGGAATCAGAAGTGTACTAATTGGTTCTCTGAGACAGCAGCTGATGCATGGAACAGACTACCAAATTACATTAAAGCAAGCACTAGTTTAGATATTTTTAAGAACAGCCTTGGCACTTATTATGGAAATAACTGTTTTGGTATATGCAGGCTAGAAGGTGTGTGTGTGTGTGTATATATATATATATATATATATATATATATATATATATATATATATATATATATATATATATATACACACACACACACACACACACACACACACACACACACACACACACACACACACACACACATCTATCTCTCTATAGATACATATATAGATATAGATATAGATATAGATATAGATATAGATATAGATATAGATATAGATATAGATACAGATACAGATACAGATACAGATACAGATATAGATACAGATATAGATATAGATATAGATATAGATATAGATATAGATATAGATATAGATATAGATATAGATATAGATATGGTTGCAATCTGTAAGAGTGAATGCTTTGAATGCAAGATTGAGTTGCAGTAGGGTTTGGGAGTTTGCCCTTACCCCTCTGTTGTGTGATCTTGCAGTCAGTACATACAATGATCAGGGAGTTTGGGGGGGGGGGGCACAGAGATGGCAAAGGTGTACTTCAAACTCTTAATCTTTTAATTTCATCCTGTCTTTCTTCAGTGTTCTGGTAGCAATACTACTGCTAGGCTCGTAGACAAGGGAAGACAAATAAAGTGAAAGAAAACCTGTTATGGTAACATTGTTGCTTTCACTTAAAACATATGGTACTAACTGGCCCATGCTATTGTTGAAGAAATGTCTGTTGAAGAAATGTATTCCTGTGCTATGCTTTTATGTTTGCTGCATTGATGTAACTTTCACTCGACTGTTTGCTACAGAACATTCTCTTTTCAATCTGTTTTACAAAATATGACATAATAATGACAAAAGGTTTATTTGCATATCTGTGATGATGTTACAATTTAATAATATCACATTTCCACCTCCCAGGGAGTTAGTGTATCTGTTAGTGTTTTTTTTACATAAGAGCTCTCAATATGATTAATGGAAATTTCAAAACTCCTATCCAGACTGTATATGCTATCTGATCAGAGATGATGGAGACAGCACGGGCAAAACTGGACAGTTTGTTTTAAATCAGAACATGCAGTTTCTACTTCCTATTTTGTTTAGCCAATATGTTTGAATCTGTCTATTCTTGTGAACATCTGAGTATGATAAAATATTCTGTCATCTTCAGTTACTGGCTTGTATAACACATTACCATTATCTGAGCAATGTAAATATACCCGGCACCCTTTCTGATTGGTTGCTATAAATAATATATAAACATACCTAGCACCCTTTCTGATTGGTTGTTATAAATAATATGTAAATATACCCAGTACCCTTTCTGATTTGTTGTTATAAATAATATGTAAATATAACCAGCACCCTTTCTGATTAATTGTTATAAATAATATGTAAATATACCCAGTACACTTTCTGATTAGTTGTTATCAACACTATATTTTCTTGATTGTTTTATATTGTTAATGGTTTTAACATGTGACGTGTCACATTCTTGGTCTGTACTAAGCCCACATATCTATACAGAAGGGATATATATATATTTCTTTACTGCAAACATAAAGCTCATTATATGACTGTTGTTCAGAACTATACAAGAAAGGGGCCCTGTGTGCAAAATTCAGAGGTGAAGCCTGTTAAACACAACAGGGTGAGAGTTACATGTGGTAATATTGCCATATGTGTTGTATACATCCAGCTTTATTTCTGTGATGAGCTGTATCAGACACTCCGTTTCCCATCCATTTAAGGAAGTACAGCAGTCACAGAGGATTACTATATTGAAGGAACATTAAATCTATATTCAGGGTTGTTCACTAGACAACTTAGTACACTTTAAATCCCAAAACCATTATGAAAAGCTCTTTACATATAGTTCTTGCCCTGCATCTCAAAAGAAGTACTCTCTATGTTCTTGTAACAATACATAATACATACCAGATCCAATATGTTTGATCCTGTGGTTAGATTGTGCACTATCTGTTCTAAGATGTTTGTGTTAATAAAGTCCAGGAAGCATTGTGCCTTTAAGTTTGAGGCAGTGCAATATTCCCAGTGTATAGAGGGGCAGTTAAAGTCACCTATAAATAGGGTGTTTGACTGAATAGTCAGAGTATCTATTAGGTTTAGTTAAGAGTTATTTATTTCCAGTTTGTTAACCGGGAAAGTCCATTGGGCCTAAATTAGCCCTTTTTCAATGGAGGCATGGGGAGAAAAGCTCCAGAAACAATATTACAATGTTTAAAAAACAATTAAAGCTGACAAAAATATTACATTAAATAAGACACATAAATAATGATGATAATAATAAAAGCATATTGTGGTAAATGGCATAACGAGCATGTCTGTGAATACATGGGATAGCAAACCATTTTGTAGTTCAAGGTATGCAAATGCCTATACTTACTAAGACATAATAGGAATTGTTATAGTAAAAAAGTAGTAAGGAGGTGGTAAGAAGTGCATAGTAGGTGTTAGGTTTAGATTAGTGAAGGAAAGCTTGAATGGGGTAGGGATGAAGTAGGTGGAAGTTAGGAAGGGTGAAGTTATGAGACTCTGCATGTGAGTAAATCTGGCAGTTGGCACAGATGTTATGGGTGTGAGCTGTAGTTCCTGTGGAATAGGGATTGATTCACTCAGCCCTCATTTGTTACTGCATGACCTTAAGTCACTTAACTAGACTTTGCTTCTGGGTTCACATCACAATTTATATCCTCAGGGAACAGATCAGAGACAATAATAACTTACATTTGCTTTCATTGCTAGCCCCTTACCCCTTCAGCATAAGGAAATACTAACCAGTCTTCACAAGTTTAATGCTTTCTGGATAGAAACTCTTGAATGCCGCAACAGGCTGGGTCACATTTTAAAAGCTATCTTATGGTTAGCTATCATGTGAATACCTGGGAATGCTTCCTTTTAACTGCTATCATATATACAACTGACTTAATTGAACTCTATCACACATTTGTTAGAGATGTTATTATACTATTTTTGTTAAATTTATTTTGTGTAACCTTACTTGATATATATATAATCATAACTCCTATGTCAAAGATGCAAAGTAATTTTCCTAGTTTTCTGCAATGATTGCTGGAGCAGAAGATTCACTGGTGATGGGAAGTGGTTTAACTGATTAATGCTGCTTACAAGTATTACTCGTGATAATTATGACCACATGACAATATCTACCTGAGACATTACACAGGTGTATGCATTATCTACAAATGTAACATCTTTTGTTCTTTATGGAGGGAGAGGGTTATGATCTTTCACCATAGGTGACGTTGTGTCATTGGTTATGACCCTGTGATCCCTAAATTCTCACTAAAAGTTTTATAAATTCTGTACCTGTGATCTTCCTTCTCCTCAGTTCAATTAGTAAACTTTGCTTTTTAACATGCTTTTTTGACATCCTGCACTGATTTTCTTAAGGTTCTCTGTCCAGCTTGGTCTGTTTATTTGCCCCTTGTGTATCTATGCAATGTTTAAGTCCTTTCTTTAGTAAACTGACTATTTTACTTTAACTGATACCTTTGCTTTCCTAATGACTTGTTGTCCTTTAACTTTATTGTGTTGACTCTACAAGAATAGCAACACTCTGCCAGTTTCTTTGCTCTGTGTAGACAGGCCATAGCATTAGGATCTTCTGACACTGACCCACACTTACAGTCTCACCGACTACAGTTGTTGGGTTTTATAATAACTGATTTAGGTATACAACGACAAACTAAAAGTTAACAGTGTTGTGAAAGAAAAGGCACTATGTGCTAAAGGAGCCCAGTAAAGCTCCAAGGTAAATTGATCTCTCTGATCTTTAAGTACAGAGTGTCCATCAGTCGAGCTGTTGTTGCTTTTAGGGCAGCCTACTTCATTTAACATCTTTCCAATGGGTGTCATAAAAATGAGTCCTGCCGCAGACCACAGTTTGATAATATTTCCTGTACTCATCCTGTGATTTGGGGAGTCAGAGGTTATGCAGACTATAGTGCTGACCTATTAAAGAGTGGCTTCCTGTGCCCTGGAGACCAAGTTTGATTCCTTCTGTTTTCTTTCACCTGCTGTATGACTCAATGCAAATCATTGGACCAAACATTTCTCCCAGCTCACCCCTGAAACGGGACAATTTGCCCAGTGGACTTACTCTGGTCAACCAATAGGTAAAACAACAGTTCTTGCATTTATTAAATTCTGCATACTTTTCCTTAAAATTGAAGGAGGCCTCATTAACATGCATACATGCAAACATACATATACAAAGTTGATATTATCAGTCACCTGAACACATAATTACACAATGGTGGTCTCCTTTCCCTCAACTTAACTGAGATTCTTAATCTTTAGAATATTCAGTGGATCACCCTCTTTAATCCTCTGACCATCCTGTATGAAAACTAGTGTGGATTTTCCAAGTGTAACTTCTTGCGGACACGTATAATTTGTCTATGCCTTTAAGATGATGCTTGATATCGTTTTTTTCCCTCAAGGTTTAGAGTACTTGCAGATATTTATATTTAAAAGTACAGTATGTGTCTTATGTCCGTGTAACTTCCTGAATGGTAATCAACAGGGGTTTGGAGAACCTAGATTATTATTGCATGTGAAATCATTTTAAGGAGTTAGACACTGAGACATTCCTCTATTTATTTTATAAGACAGTACAATTACACTGCACTGGGGTCCGCACTGTGGATATAAACTCATGACGTTTTAACAACATGTTGTATGTTGGATAACAACTTCTGTTCCCCACCTCTAAAAATCATAATGCTACATCCAATTACTCTACCTGCTTTAATATAATTGTCATTTGTGTGTTACTTAATGTTTTTTTAATGGGAACAGTTATATGAGAATCACTATAGTCTATTTCAGAGAGCATAGTGGTAAGTCATATTTAAAATGCAATATCTATAACTTACATTTTATTATTTTACATTTGTTAACTGGGGGTGTCTGACTGAGCCGAAAAGGCCCTTTTTCAGCAGAGGCCCGGGGAGAAAAGCTCCACAAAGAAAAATTACAGACACATTTAGTTATTCAGACATAATCAGTATACACACAAATTACAAGAGACATGTTTTTACAGTGGTATGCGGCACAAACAGTTACAGTGGAGAGAACAATCAAAAAAGATATTAATTTTAAAAATAAAGGTAAGTAATAGATTTGTGGTGTACAGCTGAACTTTGGAATGTAGGTAGAATACATACATAGTACACAGGTACAGTACATACATTGTAGATTAGCCAGTGTTTGTGAGTAAGATTGAAAAACTATTATCAATTGCTCTAGATTTAGTATGCATATGTTATCCGCTTTTTTGCCACTTATAGCCATATTATTTTGTAAAGCCATTAAGAGAGATTCAAGACAAATCAGAAGGACCACACTATCACTTTGACTATTAACTATCATGATTAGCTTGACATCGTCTGGGAATCTATAGAGTTATATTGTTTCAAGGACTTCTACTATGCCTCTAAAATGGAACCCTGAAGTTAGCTACATTCCAGTATCTTTTTTTTACCTAAATTACCATTAATTTTTGAGATGCATTAGCCTATTTTGTAAATAGTATGATAGCCATCCAACAACAGCAACAATACAAATAATTATTAGCTTTAAAAGTAGCTTGTATGTTCTGCCCTGTTGAAAACTTCATTCAGATTTAGAAAGATTTCAATTACCACACAGAGTCAAAGGCTGAACGAATCAGGTAAACATACAGATTTTACATGGTTAACAATCCCCTTTAAAAACATGTTGATAACTGTCAAAAGTAGACAAGTTCCTCTGGTGTTAAATCTACAATACAATGTTTCATTAGTTTTGCTATTAAGATTTCTATTACACGTGTTGCTTAACACCCTCCATTTAAATTATAACTGCAGTTCTCTTTGGTATATGCAAGTTAGGGTTTAGAAATGAGATATTAAAAAAGCATTACAATACAGGAAAAATGACATTGCCACCATTTCTTCAAATCCCTAGCAGAAATGCCATCTGGTCCTGGAGATTTTTATTCCCATATTCTTAACATGCTTTTATAGATTCATTAATTATAAGTGCACACGTCAAGTGAAAACACTGTCAGTGTGATACAACACAGAATCAGAGCTTATAGCCTTGAGAGTTTGCCTCCTGGTGTGAAAAACTTCATTTCCTTCTGTCATTAGTGCTCATTAAATTATTTGTTTGAGGCTACTTCATTTAAAGGAAATTGTCCAGTCATTGCAAATATAATATATGTATTCTTTATGACATTTCAAATGTTTTGCTTTAGTTGTGTATTCTAATAACTTATAAAAAATGAATAATATTTTTTTCAGCAGGAGATGCCAGGTATAATCTAGTAGTTTATTAATGGAGAAGCTATTTTTTACCTATACGTCTATCTAATATCAGTAAGTTACTAAGGTTCTCCCAAATTCATACTTTATGTATCAAGTTCCTTTTTAGGGATACCTAGTAAGTCCTGTTAGAACTGAACTGAAAAAAGCACTGGTTGTTATTTGCTTTTTTTTTTTCTATTACATGGCAGTTTTCTGTCATACGCATTTGATCCTTTTTGCATAGTGGTGTTAATGGGTAATTAGTGAAATAAATATTTATAACTGTTATATAACCTTGGAATCCCTACAGATGACAGATGTATGAACCTCACTAAATCTGTAATAAGTTACAACATAACTGCTACCTGTTCCACTACAGACAGATTCAAACCAATGCGGCTACTTTTAAAACTTTCTCAGAAATTACAGCTGACACTCTGTACAGTTTGCTTTCTATCACCTGTCTCCCTCATAGGCATCAGAATTCTTATAAAATCCCTTTCAATTCATAGCCACTCTAAAAGACATGTTTTGATTTTAAAGGACCTCAAGACCAACCTCCTGTGTTACAATAAATATGACGTAACACTTTTGTAGCTGACCATCCCTTCTGCAAACTAATCACAAAACCAACTGGGCCTGTTCAGACAACTAAAATAACACCTTCATAGAAATCTGCAGATCCAACCAACCTTCTGATATAACATTAATCCTAAAGCAACCCCCAAACATAAGCAAACACTGTGCCATTACATTCTCGTACTCTTTAAAGAAACTCAAACCTTCACCAATCCTATTTCCTTTCCAAAACAATACCCCAGCTAACTCAAAATGCACTGAGAAATCCACTAACAATATAAACTGGCCTTTGCTATATCTATCACTAATTTCAGAGAAGCAGACATTTTCATTATACCATCAGTTCTTTCCCAAGAGACTAAGAGTATACAAAGGTGCATATTTACCGTGGCTAACTCCTGAGTTTTAGCACCTTCTCAAGCAAAGAGACATTGTCTGTAAAGCAAGAAAAAAGGCACACTCCACTCATGACCATTGTAATTATGTTTTTTTATGTGACCAAGTCAATAAACTGTAAGATGGTCTGAAGCCACTTACCTATACAATGGAGAATCAACATTTTTTTCGAAAGTTAGGCACTTCTAGAAAGGGATAAATCATTTAACTGACCACATAAAAGCACAACATATTATATAAAACTGAGATGAGCTTTCTAAAAATTCAATAATTCCCCAGAATGCAATCTCAGCTAACTTGTCCAAACCACCACCATTGAAGCCATATCTGCCACCATTTTGGCTCAGGAACATCATTAACAAAAGAACAAATACACTATTGCAATCTTTACTCAATATTAGCCCACCTATCTCTGATGACCTCTTCCTCTAGTTCCTCAAGAAACAGAGACCTTATACCCCAAAATGTCCATTGCATATTTTTCCTATCAGTCACAACTATTCCTGAATATTTGCAGAAAAGCAATTGTCACTCCATCCCCAAAAATGCTAAACCTTCCATCACCTCAGACTTTAAACCCAGTTCTTTCCTACCACACATGACAAAGCTTCCAGAAAAGACACAACTAACATGCCTCCTTCCTTTACCAATATAATGTCCTTTCCTCTTACCACCATAACTCTAGAAAACAGAGGAGGACCAAATGTACCCTACACGTATTAACTTACTCTGTGTTCACTAATACAAAGGTTTCCTCACAGAAGGCCTATCTGTTGATCTCACCAAAGCCTTTGACTCAGTCAACCACACACTCCAGTTTAAATCATTTGCACTCTTCAGTTTTAGCTCTTCATCTAAAAAAATTGTCTCGGTATAAATATAATGGCTCCCAATTATTCCCACAATAAATCATAGAAGGAGTGTCAGAAGGATCAATCCTGGTGCCAGTGTTTCTGAATCTACATCCCCCCCCACCCGCTGACCTAAAAACAACCAACATCATTCTTTATTCTCATGATATTTTCTTTTTTCTAGTTCACTTATTGCAATTTTATCATTCAGGATCTTCAATATACTTTTTGAAATATACAGTCATGGCTACCAAGTGTGCTGCTAACCATGAACCCCTAAAATACCACATGAATGTTCTTTAGCACTTCACAGAACTTAAGCAAATTATCAGCACTTCCCAACTCTCTGCTATATGACACAACCCAGTGAGCATCTCACCTCCTTAAAAGACCTGGGCTTGCCAGTAATAACCTTCTCACTAATCCCCAGGATATTAATGGCAGATGGAAAGAATACTTCCAGCAGCTTCTGAAAGAAAAAAATCATGGAAGCTGTACTGCTTCAGATATAAACTATAATGAAAGATGAAGAAGATTTTACCTTAGAAGAAATAAGAACACTCCTAAGGAAAATTGTCAGGTAAAGCCACAGACTCAAATGAGGTCACAGCAGATATGACTGAGATGTTAGGTGAATTGGGGAGAACTGGCTCCTGAGAGTATTCATAGTAGTATGGAGAGAAAGGCGTATCCTAAATTACTGGAAAATAAGCAGACTAGTACCAGGGTACAAGAACAAAGGACATTCACAAATGTGGACAGTACAGAGGTATCAAACTCCTGTCATACTGCATGAAAGTTCTCTAGAGGGTGATTAATAAATAAATATGTAGAAAGTAAGATGAGAGATGAGCAGTTTTGATTCAAATCAGGATGCAGCACAACAGACCCAATGTTTACAGTGAGACAGCTGAGAAGAAGCTAGAGATGAGGAAATAATCCAAATGGACACTCCTAAGCTTGGAGAAAGCATATAACAAGATCCAAAGAAAGCTAATTTGGGCAGTCCTGTGATTATTCAAAGTCCCAGAAACATTGGTACAGTTTGTGCAGACAATATACAGGTACTCAAAGACACAAGTATGGACAGTGTTTAGTCTCAAAGAGTGGTTGTGCATCAAAGTTTAGCTCTGAGATCACTGCCGTTCATACTGGTGATGGAAACCGTTATTAACAAACTGGTCAGAGGGGACAGATTAACAGAGCTACTATATGCAGATTATGTGGCATTAAATGCAGGCTCTGAACAAGAACTTCAACAAATGTTAGGGAATGGAATGCAACACTGAGGGCACATGGTATGAAACTGAGTACAGAAAAGACATCTGTCATGGCAGTAACTGGAGGAAATCAGAAGAAGCTGAAAACTGAGATAGAAGGGAAACAGTAGAAGAAGTTAACAGCTTTAAGTATCTGGGTGGGGGTAGATGAGAAGGGAAGTCTGGATGTGGAGGTCAAAGCTAAAATCAGAGGCTGCAATCAAATGGCAAAACCAAATGGCCCAGGGCATCAGATGTAGTGTTTGACTGAAGAATATCAATGAAGCTGAAAAGGAAGGTATGAAACAGTGTTATGACCACCATGACTGTTATGGTGCATAAATATGGGCAGTGAAGGCAGAGCAGCTGAGTAAGCTAGAGGTGATGGAGATGAAATGTCTGAGACATGTTAGAATGCACACTGTGGGACCAATGAAGAAATGAGAACAGCAGACCAATAGCCAAAGGAGCTCTGATTGCAGACAAGGGCAAACAGAACAGATTACTTTATTTGGGAAAATGTGTAGGAAAGCAGAAGACAATCTGGTGAAGAAGATTTAGGAGGGACTGGTTGAAGGCAAGAAGAAATGAGGGCAGCCAGCAAAGAAATGAATGGATTATCTGCGAGAATATCTGCAACAGTCAAGCATGATCAGTGAAGAAGGCAGAAGAGTGGCATTGCTGAGAATTATGGTAACAACTGTTGCAACATCCCAACCCCATGTAGAAAAATGGGAAAATGGGGGCATTTATGGTGATGTTGATTATGATAAAAAATATGTTAGAATACAAAGAGTTGGTGTGGCAACTTAGACTGAATGCTAAGCAATACCTAGGTATTAATGAAGCATGCTCCATTTCAAGCATTTTAAAACTGAAAATATTAATTCTGTAGTTTTTAATAAAGCCATCATAAGTTAATTTTAGTTGGTCAAATGTTAGTGATATATTTTAGACATTTGTGTAAGTTTGATAAATGTTTTATTAGAATTTGTGGTGTGTTATATATATATTAATTATTTGTAAAGAGTTTAATTGATTTTTTAGGTGAAGGGTCATGTGATTAGCTGTAGAATATAAAATGCTTGTGTGTCATTTGTCTTTTAACTCTGAAGAAGCCCTGGATTTATTTGGGCACTTAGTATTTAAATAAATTACCTCAGTACATGTTTTCCGTGCTTACTTTTGGCTGTGGTAGTTTTTTTTTTATTTTTTAGTGGACTGTATTATGATTATGATGAACCACTGACCCTGTCAAAAATGACTATGACCATCAGCAACATAAAAACAAAAATAAACTTAATGTCACTAGATCATGCAATTTCTCACTCCAGAAAGGAGAAATGCAATCAAGTAAAACCATCCAGCAACCACAACAAGAATATGTCCCACCATATCTGACCTATGCTTCCATTAAAAACCTTATAAGATCTTCAAACAATTTCAGACACAATCTGCAGATTTGAGCTGCTTTTGTTTAAGTCACTCTCCAACAGGCCAAATGGCTCCATTTAAATAAGACAGCAGGTTTAGTGCACAAAAACCTTTTTCATAAAAAAAAAAAAGACTTGTTTAATGACTCCACTTTCCCTTTCATCGATTAGTACTAGGCAAACTGCCCCTATGGGTCATTTTGAGCCTAGCCAATTACTGTATGTGAGAATTGAACCCTGTACCTTGTGTCTGTAAAGTAAACACCTTAACCATTATGCCCCCCCTCCATAATTGATGAACAATGAACCTTCCTCATTTCTTTTTCACCTCATATGTTCATAGGTGCATGATAGGGAAAATAGTTGCATGACTGCCGAATCATACACCAATGCACTGTACGAACACGTACATAAATGCATGGAACTAGCCATACCCAACAGAACCAAGATGCTCTCCTCCAAAAAAGGAAGCCAATCTGGTGGTCTCCTGCCATTAACAAACTCTACAACAGAAGGAAGAAACTGTTGAAGAAAAAGGTAAAGTCCCAAGACTGGAAAAACTCCCTTATTAACCTCAACAAAAAGTTGAGATCCCTCATCAAAACTTCTAAAGCCAGCTATGAAGGCAGAATTGCTCCAGACACTAAAAACAACCACAAAGCCTTCTACAGTTATGTCAGGAATCTCCACAGCAATGCCCAGATTTGCTCTGAGTTACTGCATAATGGTACCTCCTATACTGAGCCATCAGATATTGCCAACATACTGGCCAACAAATTCAGTGGCGACTTTACCCCTCTCTCCCCACAAAGGACCAATCACAATATCGGAAGAATGCCAGGCACCCAGCATTACTGCAGCACAGGTTAAAGCTGCATTGTCCAAGGCCAAGAATACAGCTTCCATGGGAACCAACAATATTCCTGGCTGTGAACTGGCACCACACCTGTGTGCCTCTTTCATCACAGCCTCACCTCAGGCTATGTTCCTACAGAATGGCACACTGATACAGTCATTCCTCTCCATAAAGGGGGAGTGACTACAGACCCTGGGAATTATTGCCTCATTAGCCTGATGAGTCTGATATATAAGGCTATGGAGTGCATTATCATGGACCTAATTAACAAGGATATAGGAAATCTCCAAACTCTGGATCCCACGCAGTTTGGTTTTGTGAAGGGTCGATCATGCCTGCTCAACATGGTTGACTTCTTTGAGTCAGTCACCAGAGCTGTGGAAGAGGACAAGGCAGTTCATATAGCCTACCTTGATCTGGCCAAGGCCTTTGATACCATTCCCCACTCAGGAATTATTGATAGACTCACCAAACTAGGCATCAGCCCCTATATCACTAGGTGGGTTGCAAATTGGCTCACAAATAGAACCCACAGTGTGAAAGCAGCAGACTCCAAGTCAGACTGCCGACCAGTCACAAGTGGAATCCCACAGGGATTGGTCCTGGGTCCTCTCCTATTTGGTATCTACTTCTCAGAAGTCCAGGCCAACATGGAGCGAATCTCACTGACCAAGTTCGCTAGGAGCCATTATTAACTCCCCAAGTGTTGTAGATATCCTACAGAAAGGCCTCACTGAGATCAACGGCTGGTGTCAAAACTATGGCCTTAAGCTTAATGCCAAAAATGCATCGTCATTCCCTTTGGGAAAAACTCAGTTCCTACTAATTACCACATTGATGGTGGCCCACTGAACACTGAAGGTGTTATAAGAAATCTGGGGACACAGGTTGACAGCAACCTCTCCTTCGACCACCACATTGTCACTGTGGTCAGAAAGTCCTTCTTTGTGGCACATCTTATTACCAAGGGCTTTGCATCCAGGAAGAAAGAGGTCATCATCTCTCTCTACCCTTCCCTCATTCGACCAATCATCGAGTATAATGCCCCATTTAGCATGTACCTCACTAAACACCTGAAACAGCTGGAAAGGCCACAAAAGTACCTCATGAAGAGGATCCTAGGCCTTAAACACATGCCCTACATGGACAGACTCAAAAAACTCCAGCTTTTCTCTGTCTCATATCGTCTATTAAGAGGTGATCTCTGCTTGACTTATAGAGCCATGTCTGACCCAGCCCTGTTAGAAATGTTACACCTAAAGAAATCCCAATCCCTCCACACCACACACTCCAGGGACCTCAACGTCATTTCCACAATCAACAGAACATGCTGAAGGGACAGGTTCATAACCCAGAGACTGCCCATGGTCTGGAATAGACTTCCCATACATATCAAGCAGAGCACCTCACTGGCCCTTTTCAAGAGAAATCTTGATGAGTGTATGGGAAATAGAAAGTTCACCCCTGGATCACTCCTGTGCTCTACTTGATAGAGGCACTGGGACCTAACGGCAGCATGATGCCAGGGCACTTCTATGGGCTAGGCTTATAAAGACTCCAGGGCTGTTGGCCTAGTACACACCTATGAACCTATGAACCTTTATAGGTTCACAGGTAAATACTAGGCTATCAGACTGCAGACTACTACAAGCTTAGCCAATAACCAGGTGTCAGAACCAAACACTATACCTTGTATCTGTGTGGTAAAGACTTTAAACATTATGCCAACCCCACTGAAAACAACTTCCCAGACAACATTCAAACCCTTCACCTTCACATTGCAAGCCATCATCTATGTACTTCAAGCCACACCTCATGCTGAATACCTTAGCTGAGATATTACCAGTTAACCTGCACCTCATACAATCAACTACTGTTTAACTTTTCCAGCAATCCTAGCTTACTACTAGCAGCAATGCTCATAGAGATTTGTGAAGCTAATTTGCAGCTGTTTTGTGGGTGGCTGTGGTGGTGTAGCAGTTAGTGTTGTTGCCTCACAACAAAAGGTTCTCTGATTTGATTTTCAGCTGGCGAGCCTTCTGTGCAAAGTCTCCCTGGGGTCATGTGGGTTTCCTTCCATAGACATGCAGTAGGTGGATTGGACACTTTAAACTGGATGTAGGTGACAGTGATGTATGAGCTACCATGGCAGGGCTAGCCACTCAGCAGTGTGAAAATAAATAAATAAATAAATAAATAAGCCTTGGCTTGGGATGATTGTCACTGCTGAAGTAACAACCCAACCCCGTTTACAGCTGTTTTCCACCATAGACTGTGCTGTTCTAATAATATAAATAATTTGCCTTCTAATATTTTGTTGTATATTATTTGCATGTGGGGGAGGGGACATCACTTTAGCCAAGGTTTATACTACCAGGTAGCTAGCCTTGGTTCTTCTACACTGCCCAATCACTCCTATGGCCAGTTTGGAGTGCCCAATGCATGCCTTTAGAATGTGGAAAGAAACACAAGCACCTAGAGGAAACCTATGTGAGCACAGAGATGGCACCTAGACTGAGAAGTGAACCAGGGAAATTCTTAGTGTGAAGCAACAACTCTACCACTACACCACTGTGCCACACTTAAATGCCTTGTTTTAAACACTAATCATTACTGTATTCTTATCTGCCAGCCTTGCACTGACTTTTCAATATTCTGTTATGTTGAAACTTGTATTTTTTATAATGTTCTGTTTTCTTTTCATCATTGTACTGTAACTTACAAGCTATTGCTCTGACTGAAATGGGACCAAAAAGGACCAGTTCAATGTGCCAATCAACAAAAATAAATAAAATACATAAATAAAAGATTGTTCAAAAGTACTTATGATGAACAAAAGAAAAACAAAATTATATTAGAAAAAGAAACATTAAATCAGTGCATAAATGTAATACATAACTATATACAAAAGTTGCTATTAAATAGGGGTTATAATCCCCTAAACCTCCTGAATGGAATGACTGCCAACTTTTTCCTTGCCCTGTAAATACACTTCCTCTGAGGCTGCACTACACTAGTAATGTTGTTTGGCTTTTCCTGGTTAGGGGTCGCCACAGCAGATCACCAGTCTGCTTATGATTGGCAGTAGAATTTTATGGTGTCGAGTTGCCAGCCCAGCACCCAACCTTCAAAGAAGGCACACTCACTCACCCACACACCTACCTGCATGTCTTTAAAGTTCACTTGACCATGGGGAGGACAGGTAGATTCTGCACAGAAGGCATTCCAGCCGAGAATCGAACCAGAGAGCCTCTTGCTGTGAGGCAACAACGCTAACTGCTGCACCACCGCTGAGGCTGAACTACACTAAAGAAACTAAAAGTCTATTTTTCAGCCAAAAGCAACAACAGGATTCATGAAGGTTCCATGCTAGAATAAGTTATTCTTGCATGGAACCGACCATGTCCATGTAGAGCAGCAGCTCACCTTGCATATTTATGAAGGCGTGCTGATCTACTAATAAACGGACATGGTCTATGCGTACAAGTGCAGGGAGTATGTCTGAGAGCAGTGCTCTCACAATACACATGCCCCTGCACTCGAGAATTGCTGAACGGCAATGTAAAATGAATGAAAGTCTCCACAGACTCTTTAGTGTCTGTGGAGAAAATAACAGACAGCCTACCTCAGAAAAACACACATATATGGCAAAATGTACACATTCTGCCATATATGTGTGCACCATACACCAGAAAAGAAGTGCAGTCTGGTAAAATGGAAGTGTGACACACTGCATACCCCTTGCAAAATACATGCTAATGCAAAGCCTGTCATTCTATCAATGTTCTAAGTTTCTAACAGCAATATTTAAAATATATTCCTTATTTTTTTTCCTGTGTGCAATAAAGTTTAAGCGTAGCTGCGTGGGTTTGCCCATTGCCCAGCTATGCATAGCAGAGTTTAAACATCAAAAGACGTTAAATAGAAATATACACAGTTCAAATAGTGAAACTGGAATAGTGTAGTGGTTAGAGCATTCCCCTCATATGCATTCAATCACAGTTCAAGCCCCACAGCAATTCATGAATTTTCATATGTGAAACACAACTAAAATGTATTTTTCATAAATAGGTAGTGAATATTATTACATATATGTTAGCGAGGGTAGTGTAGCAGTCCCAAATGGAGGTGTCAGTGAAATTTAAAGTTTAAGCAAGATTTAGCATAGCTAAATGGATCTGCGCACTAGTAAGTGGGGCTTAGCATCTACCCCTTTAAACAATGGTTATCTTTGCTAAGCGGGTTTGCCTGGTGCTTAGATTAGCTCAGCAGTTTCAAAACTGTCCAATCACGGTAAAGGGTGGGAAATTATCCCTATTTAAACCTCGCAGGAGGGAATACAGCTCATAACCAGTTGTAGCTCCCTATTGTAGGCACTATCGCTGGTGAAGGTGAAGGTATGCACTTTCAGGAGCAGCGCTGGGGCATTCAGGAGTCAAGGGTAATGGTCGGACTCCTCATTAAAGACCATGAAAGGTGACTGCTGCAAGACCAGTACCAGGGCTCCCAATACAAAGCGGAGGTCTGGGACCATCTTGCCTGAGATCTCACCACTGCCACTGGTATCCCTCAGACTGATGACCAGGTCTGGCACTTTTTTGCCGACTTTAAGCAGAGAAAGAGGGAACTTTTGGACAAGTGGGTCCAAGATGCCTGGGCGGGGAATGTTCCAGCTGTGTGTAAGTATTAGTCAAAATAAGTATTCTCCAAAGTCTAGATTGTGCATGTGATGGATAGGTATGCATGAATGTTTTTTCTTATCTCCTGTACAGCTGCAGATGAGAAGGCTGTGAACCTCAAAGCCCATGCCAGCAGACTGCTAAGGCTGCATCGCGAGGCTGGCGAGTAACAATCTAGCAGGTATTACGTAGGGCAAATACATAAAAAGTAGTAGAATGTCACCTTGCAGTATTTAAAAATGGGTATGATTTTCAATGACTGAAGAAGCCAGTTGGAGGGTAATAGTGACATACAGGTTATATATATATATATATATATATATATATATATATATATATATGCCCAAGGACAACACCTGCCTGGCAAAAAGGCCAAACATAACAGGCTAACATGTGGCCATTATGTGCATGGTCCTACAGTATAGAGCTATGCAAAGACAGAACTTTGTCAGACTGAAACCTATGCAGAAGTAGCATGTGCAGACAAACCTTGTTAAACTAGTAGTATTCTAAACATATAACAGCAAAACTCACATTCTGCTCCTAAGTCTTGAACCTTCCCCACCATTTAGTTGGCTTGTCTCCACAAGTCTTGTTGTAAGAGTTGGTAGCACACACAACTCCAGGATGTCTTCCTCACAAGTAAGGGAAAGGACCAATGCCCACATGGAGTACTCAGTTATAGGAGTGTGTTGCCATGACATTGGCTATTGGAAGAATTACACAGCTGCTCTGCATGCAATTAGCACATGGGGGGCACCAATAGGTGCACAGGCCATCACCTGGTCATAAGCATCACCTACAAAAGCCATGCTGCCACCTATTGAAACCAGCTCTGTCCCTGTAGTGCACAGAGAGAGAGAGAGAGAGAGAGAGAACAAATGAAACATAAACTGGAAAAGAGAAGAAAGAAAAAAGGTAAATGTAACATGTAAGCATGTAATTGAATGTAGTACTTGGTCTGTAATAATGGGAAATATGATTTGGAGGAATATATGTCCCAACAAGACTTGCTGTACTAATGTCCTGCTGAACAGCTGCTATGGCCATAGCATCTGGCCCTCTCTGTAGTGGGAGAGATCACAGACATACCTCTCAACTGTACAGATCTTCATAGAATGTCCAGATTTTCTCATCATAGTTTTTTGTCTGTTTCTCCTGAAATCTGTACTTGTCTGGCAAATAGCTGAGGATTGAAGTCATCAAGTAATGACAAACACTTGCGTTTAAGACTCCACATACTTAAGAATATTCATGGTAATGCAAAATTTATCATTCTGCAAACTTCCTATGTTTATAACAGGAATATTTAAAGTTTGTCCCTATTTATCCCCCCATCATTTTAGGCTTTGTCCAGATGTGATGCTCTGAGAGGTTGCAAGGTAGGATCACAGCTCAGGAACCTGACAAACCCTTGGAAAGGACAGCTCATATATGACAACCGCTGGGGTGTAGGTCAAACAGTTGTGACTGTGCCACTGCTAGGTCAGTTAATGAGATGTTGACCATATTCATGTTACCTGTGAATATGAGTATGACACATGTTTGTCTTGTTAAGTTAAGAGATCTATGTAGGGCATCTGCATAGTAAAATACTGTTGCAGACATGTGTGTTGAACTGCATATGATATATTGAATTAATAACATTCAACTGTACAGTGTTCTGCTGGACAATGAGCACATTTGTGACTGATATATGTAGTCACATACACATATACCTGTGTTATGTCAGCCAAACCATTGGCAGGTCTGTGAGCAATGACATTGTAACATAATAGCCTACTTATGACTGTTGGACATCTTCCAAGTTATGATAGTGATGTCAAAGCCTACTGCACAATCAACATACTAATGTATGGTGCAGCTATATTAATACAGTATCAATACTGGTGTCCCTTTTGTCACCCATTTATCTGTGCCATTGTCCAGACATACTGCTATAACAGGTTGAGAAGTATGATTGAGCAGCAAGACTGTAAGTACAGTGTGCCATACTAACATAGAACAGAAATGTATACCAGGTATCCCCTGAGCACATGTATGTATGCATATGTTCAGCTGGAAGGCACAAACCTAATGACATGGGTTACAAGCAGTCAGGTACATAGGTTGTGCATTTTGCACATGTGTGTAATATCAGTGTCAGTACATACAACAGACATAAATGTGTACTGGTTGTTGCATTGGCCTGACACTGATATGGGGTACTAGAGTAGGCACGATTATCAGGTATTAATCAGAGAAGTGTCCAACTGTATTATGACCCTCTGTCCATGCCTACCACTACCAGCTATAGCAACACCTATATACAGTGGATATCACAAGTGTACATACACCTGTTGGAATGCCAGGTTTGTGTGCTGTATGACAATCAGACCACAGAAGATCATTTCATAATGTTTCTCATCTTGAATGTGACTCTTAACCTGTACAATTCCATTGAAATACAATTAAAGGTGCTTCTAGGAAGGTGAGCAACTATTGCCAAGCAAAGATGCGCCATGATGTTAGAGTCCAAACCAAGATGAATGAATGCTGCAGCTATCTCAAGAGCTGCATACACAACATATCAGTTTAAGGGTGTGCACACTCATTCAACTGGCTTATTGTGCTGATGTTGGTGGAGGCAACAACTTGGAAGCAAGTCCACCTATATCTGAGCAAGCATGTAAGTTCACAGGTGACTTCCTGTAAGGCTGACTATGACTACAAATTAGACATATCCACACCACCAAGGACAATTGCAACTGTGTCACCACATATGTTGTAACGCTCAGAGGAAACAACACAATTCACCCTGTACTGGGGGTAAAGAACACCTCATACACCCATGCCATGGATATAGGCAACCTCCATCACACAGGTTAGGTGGGAACATTGCCAATCTGTCCACCCCAGTTATACTGGGGGATATGCACATCAATCACACTCCTCCCTCAACAATGGTGAGCATGTACATATTGCCTACTGATGGCAACAAAAGCATATCTCCATGGGGCATAATAACATCACTGCCTGCCTCCTACATGAACTCAGGCATGTGCTCACAGCTCCATCACACACCACAGTCAAAAACAGACCTGCCACCATCCACACACCATCCACATGGAAGATGGCCACTGTCAACCCTCTACACAGAAATGAATGGAGAATAGAGGATTATGCAATCAAGTGTCCAACAGTGGGAGGAATAAGATAGCTCAGGGCCAAGAGTGTAATGCAAGCTGCTATAGCCATGATTACTTGGTGGGTTATGGTGAAGTGTGGATTATTTGCAATTATATAAAGACTCCCTATTAATATTCGAAAATGTGCATGCTGATTGGCCCAGTCCAACCAGTGTGCCCACTGTAAATCCCACAGTATACCAACAGAAAAAGGTCCTGTTGCCCGGACTTTTTTCGTTGGTTTAAAGTGCCCCAAAACCTTTTTTTTACAATTAAAAAAAAAGAGAGAGAAAATGGAGCAACTTTCTTTTCTCCGTTGCTTCTGTTTCAAAGCATTGGTGTACTGGGTATGCATGGGAATGCAAGTCCCATACGCATGCACAATACCTCAAAAGGAAGAAGGAGTATACCACAACCGGCGGAAGAACAGTAATCTGCTGTTATACAAAGACATTAAGAAAAGTAAGCATATTTTTTCTTAAATAATGTCATTGTATAATAGCAATAACTGACTCTGTGGTTGTAGTATAGTGAAGATTTACCCACGGTTGCCTTTGTTTAATCACTTGGGCTTCACCCTCATGATTAAACCACACCAACCGTGGGTAAATCTTCAATATACCACACCATATTGTCGGTTATTGCTTTAGTAATATCCACTGTTGAGGTGCAATTTGACAACCAGTTGAGGTCCTGTGACCTTTTTCCTATTTGTCTTCCAGGTAACATGCAAAGGACTCGCCTACCAGCATTCTCTATTGGGGAAACTGACATCATTGCCCAGTATGTGATTGGACATTATGCCCTGTCATTTGGACAGAGAGCAGAAGATGTGTGGGAGAGGACCACCCTGTGGAACGGTGTGTTCCACAGGTTAAATGATGCCAGCCTGCACAGGAGAACTTATGAGCATGTGCAGCATCAGACCACCGACCTCATCCATCATGCCTATCAATGGGCTGCTGCTGTAGCGAGGGACCGGCTAGCCACAGGTGGGGGCCCAGCCCACCAGCCCCCACTGACACCCTTTGAGGAGCTCTTCACCAGACTTGGGGCACCCACCCAATGCACAAGCCATGAAGCTGAAGGAAGCATTGTGGAGGTGGCCTGTACACACACACACTGGATGAGGAGCATGCAGGTAAGGGCCCAGTGGGGAATAGTACACTAATGTAGCAGACATACATGTATCTGTATTGTATTTACATCCATATGTCAGGTCCGATTGCAGTTGTGGATGGAGTTTTCTAATGCACAGAGGTGCACATCTATGGTGAGGACAGGACATTGTGTATTATTGGGGTTAGCACTATAGATGTGCAGACATGTTGCATCCATCCTGTACCAAGGCCGCATGTCACTCTGCTGTCAATAACTCCCTCTCACAACTACCTAGGACCCTCTGGTCTGCATATGGGACAGCAGCCTGAAGCTGGTGAGTATGACATTGCTCTGCTGTTGCCTAGCAATACCCCAGGAATGTGAAAGGCATTTAATTTACCAGGCACACAACCATCAGTAATAGCTATATTGCTTTATATAATAGCTATAGTGCTTTTTGTGCATGTTCACTTGTGCTGGGGTTAACTGCGTTGCATTACAGTGGTCACCACTGGGGCCTATCTGATATGAATTAAACATTCCTGTAGCATACCTCACAACTTGTCAGTGCCAAGATGTCTGGACAGAGGCCAGCAAAATGGGCTGGACCAATGGCCTAAGGTAGTGACGTGAGACACATTAGTGATATACAGTGGATATAAATTGTGTACACACCCCTGTTTAGATGCAAGGTGTTCCTGTTACATGCTAATTAGGACCACAATATGTCAGCCCACACTTCTTCCATCCTTTAATGTGACCCATAACAGGAACAGTTCACTTGTAAAACAAAGCATATGGACTCATGTATTGCACCTGCAAGGCTGGCCACCTGTGAGGGTGGCAGACATTGTATCAGCATGATGTTTCATTCACATATGATACCTTATGCTGCCATATGTGTGAGTACATTCACCATGGCCTATTTGGCTACAATATCACATACATAGGCATTGTTAAGGCACACAGACCACTTCCGACCATGTATAGGTTGCAAACATATGGATATTCCAGGCACATCTGTACAGAGAATTGTACAATGGTTTAACCTGCTGCATGTGAGGCAGATGCTGTTACCACACTATATAAAGTAATGGCAGCAGGAGGTGGTCACCAGTCGTGTATGGTATTCACATCAAAATGATATACGCCACACAAGATAGGATCCTCACACACACACACACACACACACACACACACACACACACACACACACACACACACACACACACACACACACACACACACACACACACACACACACACACACACACACACCAACAGTTGCCAACATTGGGATTAGGACTCCTGCCTATCTATGTATTCCTACTATAGTGCTACGCAGTTATCAGACGCGCCACAATGCTTATACATTTCCACCTCTTCCATAGGTACTTCAAAGGTGGATGACATCAACAGGACTACTAAATTGGAGTGAGGCGAAGTGTAAAGGGTAGTACACAGGTCAAAATGGTGTAACCCACACACTACATAATTCTCACATGAACACACACACACACACAAACA
Source organism: Protopterus annectens (assembly GCF_019279795.1). Classification (NCBI taxonomy): domain Eukaryota; kingdom Metazoa; phylum Chordata; order Ceratodontiformes; family Protopteridae; genus Protopterus; species Protopterus annectens. Next base: position 814,445,049 of record NC_056733.1, read on the forward strand.
CACAAACACACACACACACACACACACACACACACACACACACACACACACACACACACACACACACACAAATAGTTGCCAGAAGGGTAATTAGAACTCCTGCCTATCCATTTATTGTTACTATAGTACTACGCAGTTATCACATGTGCCACAGAGCTGATACATTTCCACCTCCTCCAAAGGTACTTCTAAGGTGGATATCAACAGGTCTACTAGATTGGGGTGACGGGAAGTGTAAAGGGTTGTATACAAGTCAAAAATGGTATAATCCAACCAGTGCATGACTCACCCATACACACATACACACAAACACACACACACAAACACACACACACACACACACACACACACACACACACACACACACACACACACACACACACACTTGTCAGTATTGTGGTTAGAACTCCTACCTATCTAGTTATGTCTACTATAGTGTTAGGCAGTTACCACATGCACTACAGAGCTTACTGAACTTTCACATGGACAAAGCTGCTGATAACTGCACAGCTGCAGTAAAGTATTACAGGTGGCAAACAGTCTGCCTTCTGTTCCACCCTTACATCATGCTAGTTCTTTCCATCTTGCACTTAAGCTAACATTATGGCTTGGCACTTCACCAGGTTATTGTATCAAGAAGTGTGGCACACCTGGGAGCCATCAGCAGTACTTGTTCATCACAGATGTAGCCCCAGTACTTATTAGTTATGTCCACCCCTCCTGGCATGTTTGAAGGGCGGTTTTCTGTGCTTTCACCCATTAACCTGTTAAACTTGTCCAGTCTGAGGCACTGTTGCAATTGCCTCATGTACACAGACAACCCTCCCCTCTAAACTCCAAACACTCAGACCTGTGAGAGTTACCCATGGATCACCCAATGTGGACATATGCATTCTCCAGCAAAGACTGGACTAGCAGGTCAAGAGAATAAGATCAACACCTGCACCACACCATGTGGAACACATATCTCACCATGACACCCACTTTCACAGCCATGACATACAGTGAAAAGCCACACACCCACCTTCCCAGAGGCACTCAATAGACATTTACCCAAAGAGCACAGACCAGCAAGACAGACACCCACTCAGACACTGCAACATGGCACATGCCAGGGGACACATATTTAACCTACACAGTGTGCACCTCAACCTAAGCTCCTAAGGCTAACACCCTTGCACAATACAGTGATCATGGGTACCTCACTACTGAGGCAGACACATATCTCACTCACTAAGTTGAATATGGAGCAGGTAATAGACAAATGTCTATCACATGCCAGCATCCAACACATGATACAGCCAGTCATGGCACTCCACAGCAACTATGAGTATCACTCTGTATCCATGTGGGTGTGAATGACTTGGGACACACCTACCTGGGCAACATGACAAGAGACATGGTTGACCTCTCTGATTAAGTGGTCCAGGCAGGTGTGACAGTAGCCCTGAGCAGTGTACCGCCGTCACCCAGAATGATGCTGTGGTACTATCAACAGATGATTGATGCAACATTGGCCTACGTGTTTTGTGTCATTCTCAAGGGATCCTTTACTTCTCTGCTTGGGATGATATGATTGACAGAACCCAATGACTTGCCACAGATGTCCTACATCTGTCAGCACTGGGTTTCTAGGTACTGGCTAAGTGTCTTTCCACCTCTATGATACCTTATTAGGCAGTGTTCCTAATGTAATTACCACCATAACAGTTAGACATGTATGCAATCTGAGGGTCATACTGCTCAACAGTAGACCTCTAACTATCAGGATGCAGTCACTCAAAGCACTTGGAGTGGAAGACACATGTCTGCTGTAATGGACAGGTGGTTCACAGCAGCAGACAGCAAACCTGCAGTATCAGGCTGTGACACATACCACAGCTGTCAGCCCCCAAACACGGACCATACCACACCTCCACAGGTGGTGTTGTCTCCATATTCATTATGGCTAGGAATATCTTCAGACTAGTATCCCAGCATAATGCATTGGAGATACTTCCGGTGCAACTGCCTTGTGGTAATAGTGCAATCCAGATCATAGCCTGCTATGGGTCCACATATATGTCCCTAGACTGTCAATGCACATTCCTCAACACTCTGCCATCTATGATGGTCCAGTGCAACAATGACATAGTATGAGACTTCAACTACCCTTCCATCACCTGAGGGAAGTAGCCAAGCACTAGTATAGTGGCCCAACACTTCTGGGATTCATTTCCAATGCCCTGGATCAGCTCATATTGACCCCTGGTACAGGATGCAACAACCTTGACCTGTGTTGACTACTTAAATATGGAACCGTTGCTCATCCACAGATATCAATCCCTGCATGGTGAGATCCACACAAGCTGCAATCAACATGGAACTCATCATGTCAGCCACACCACCCACAAAGGTAACCACCTTGCAAAACCTCTCCAAAGCTGACTTTGCAGCCATGAAAACAGGGGTGGATGTCTTCACTGCACCCATGGCAATGGGAAATAGCTGCATGACTGTGGAATCATACACATATGCACTGTACAAACAGGTACATGAATGCATGGTATTATCTAGAGCCGACAGAACCCAGGCACTGTCCTCCAAACACTGGGAGACAATGTGATGGTCCTCTGCCATTACTAAAGTGTACATCAGAAGGAGGACACTGTTGCAGAGAAAGGTAGTGTCCCATGACTGTTGAACTCCCTTATTAGCCTCAAACACAAATTTGGATCCCTCATGGAATCCCCTATAGGCATCTATGATGGCAGACATGCAGCAGACACTGATGACAATCACAACAGCCTTTGATAGTTACATCAACAACCTCAACAGCATTAAACACAAGTGCTGTGAGTTACTACACAATGCTAATACCTATCCTGAGACAACAGATATTGGCCACAGTCTTGGCAACACATTCAGTCCCAGCTTTACCCTTCTCTCCCCCCACAAGTGAAGTGCTGAGTGAATGTGTTCTCACATGCTGTATCCTGTTTCTTTTCTAGGCATCTGTGTGTCACCAGGATGTGACCTTATAGCAAAACCATGGGGTATGGCAGTGTGATAATGCATCCACCATGTCATAGGCAGGGTACAGCTGTATGTGCATGGAAATCCCAGGTCTGTAACACAGTGGTTGCATATGCCTCACAGATTATAGGGCTGAGGGTTGTACATAGGTATATGTTGATTTACATCTGTTGTAAAATGTAAAATGGTACGTGTTGTGGTTTGGACACACCTCCGATTGCTAATAACCACAGCCACAGGGGATATTCATCAACCATACACACTGAGGTTACTGTTCACACAGACACACACACACACACACACACATACACACACACACACACACACACACACACACACACACACATACACACACACACACACACACACATTTGCCAGTACTGAGATCCAGAGGACTGCTTCATAGGTGTGTAGTAGGTAAATGAGCCTAAAGGCTCTACAAGGCTAGCCCAAAAGAATACCCTGGCATCAGGCCACATGAAAATAGTCCCCAGTGTGGCTCAGGAGTATAGTCAATGGTGTGGTCCCCAGGGGTGGTTATCATATTTTCCCATCCACTCATCCAGATATCTATTGTGGGTGGCCAGTGATGTGCACTGCTTCACATGTATGTGATATATATTCCATAAGATGGCCAGTGTCTGGGTTGTGCACATGTCCCACATGCATGTTCTTTTAAGTTTGGAAATATGCTTGAGGTCTCTGGGGCATGTTGTGTGGACAGATTGGCATCTTCAGAAGTAGCATTCCTGACCTCGTTTGGTGAGACACGGCTGTGTAACTGAGGTAGTAATTGCATCTACATAGACAGTATGATATAGGGATTCATTAGAGTTATTGGAGTTTGTCCATACAGGGCATGTGTATAAGGCATGGCATTCCCTTTGTGGGGTACGTTTGCAGACTCTACAGTTGTTGCAGGTGTCAAGTCGGGAACATGGCAAAAGGGCCACTGTAAACATTGATTGGGCTACTGATGGGATGGAACATGGTGCTGGGTCCTTTTACTTGCTGGATAACATACATTCAGGAGATGTAACACATCAAAGTTCTGATGTCAGTGGCATTGTTGTGGTCAACAGGCAGCTGACTGTCAACCTGTGTTCCTCATTCTGTTACAATAACATCACTGTTCAGTGGACAACCACCAATGTATTACTTCATGTGAACCATGGTGTTCCCAAAGGTCATGGTGGCACATCTCTTGGCATTGAGGTAATGTCCAGGGTTCTGACAACAGTCATAGGTGTCAAGTGGCCTTTGCGCATGATGGCATCATCACATAGATTGAGAATGCTACCACCCACCTTACTGTTGTATGCAAACATTATCAGCCAAGGTGCCTTTGTGTTCTCCTGCACCTTAGAAGGGTAGCTCTCAAACATGAGAGGGCATTGGTCTGTACCCTGTGTGATACTAGTCATGTCTGGTCATTGGTTCGACATGGAGTCCACTGCAATCACACCGTAGGTACTGTGAGGCAATTTGCAGAAGAACTGCTGATATAATGGTTGCTGCCTAGCCAGGTGTGTTTGTGTATAATTCCTGAGTGGAGAGTGGTCTCTTGAGTATTAGAAGGGTTGTCTATATTGTTAACTAATCCATACTGTCACATAGTCATTGCACATGGCATTACACATTTAGGGCTGTAGATTGTCTACACCAACCTCTACGGTGTTTGACAACTGTTGGCCTTGTAATGTGGATATTGGGATATGTACTAGGTTCTCAATAAAATAATTTAGCAAAACCCACCCCCCAATGGATCCTGTTATTACACAATCACCAACACCCACACAGGATACCGATGACAGACACACACACTTGCCAGTACTGGGTTTCAAACCCCTACCTATCTATGTATTACTACTGCAGTGTTACACATTTATTACATGCACCATGGAACTTATAGGATGGATGCTGTCCCAAGGTACTTCTAAGGTGAGGAACATCACCAGCCCTTGTAAATACTGGCATTAGGTGATGTAGTGGGTGAAATATTTCACAAAATAGTTTACTCTACACACACACATTTACATTTGCTAGGAGAGAGGTTCAAACTTCTATCTAACTATGTTTTCAGACCTTTATGTTACGCATTTACCACACACACCACTGACCTTACATGGTTTAGAGATGACAACAGGTACTTCTAAGGTGAATGATATCTGCAGGACTGCTAAAATCAGGCACTGAGAAGTGTACTGGGTGCAAATGGGGCCACAATCTTTAAGGTACGGGACACATATATGTAGATATATGTGCACACAAACAGTTGCCAAGAATGAGATTCAAACCCCTACCTATTATTGCTACTCATTTATCACATGCACCACAGAGCTTATAGGTAGAACAGTGTCCAAACATACCTTTAAGGCGCGTGACAGCAGCAGCAGTGCTAAAGGAAGGGTAAGGGAAGTGTAGTGAGTGTGAATGGCCACAAAATCAGGTCTCTACAAAGACACCCACACACTCTCACAGTTGCCAGTACTGGGATTAAAACTCCTACCTAACTAGTTTGCTACACTACAGCATTACTAAAAACTCAAATGCAAACAGAAACTAGTAAAGAAAAAACAAAAACAGCTTGCGAGAAACAAATTCGAATTCAAGGTTTAGTTGTAGTGAAGACAATTATACAAAACTTTAAGCACAATAATAAAAATGCTTTTCGTTTGCACTGAAGCAAACTTCCTCAGAAGACCTTGTGGTTAAAAGCACCACAAATTTAAATTAATTACTCTGCTGACATCACAGATTCATTGCCATACTGCATTGTAAAATTTAAGGTTGTAGTTCATAAAATTCTTAAAACCACTCAACGTCTCTAAAACCCACTTTAAACTGTCAAATACCAAATATATTTTACATATTATACAACCAATATGTTTAAAATTGTATGGAAAAAATGTATATATGTAATATGTTTGTAAGTAGACATAAGAATGTATATATGTTTATATAAATATATAAAAAATATATAATTTTATATATGTATATAAAAATTTTTCAGCTAACTTTACTTTTGCATATACATAGACTTAAAATTACATTGAAATTTAGTAATATATTGACACATAATTTCCATTGTATACTGTGTGCCAAATATACTATCTGCACATATTTTTATTTTTCAAAATGCAAGTTACTGAACACATGTCATTTAACCCAGGCAGTCTATAGGCATCTAGCCTGATTTTCCATGCTAATTCCAATTCTTCTAAAAGAATTGGTGTTGGACCCCCTCTTGAGGATATATTTACTTGGTCTATGGCCATGTATGAAAAACTATGACCAGGAAAAGAATGTACGTGCTTTGCCAATGCATTATCCATTTTTCTTTTATTGATTGCATACTGGTGCTCATAGACTCTCTCCTGGAGTATACGCTCCGTTTTCCCAATGTAGAAACCATTGCACTGTTTACACTTTGCAAGGTAAACTATAAACTTGGAGTTGCAATTGAACTTGAATCTCACCTTGTATTTCAAATTATTGACTACAAAATTGTTGGAAGATTCCATGTACTTACAATAATTACATGCTTCATAATTAAACATACCAATTACTTTTGTGGCCTGAAGGTTTGCTGATTCAAAAACATTTTTCAAATTTCTACCCCTTCTAAAAATGATATGGGGTGTGTCTCCTAATCTATCCCATAACACTGGAAATGATCTAAATAATTCCCAATTTTTCTTTAATATACCCGTTACTAGATGACTATCACAGGTAAATGTAGTGATAAATTTCAAACATAAATTATTAACACTACATGATGATCTACTGTCATTTCTATACATAGGGCTTACTATTTCAAGTGGCCTGCTTGATGTATCAATTGTTGTATCACATTGGGTTTTCACTGTTAATATTGGTGAATAAAATCCATTCAGTCTTTTACCTGTAACCTCATCTATCAACCTATCAATTAGGTCTTCAGGGTATCCTTGATCTAGAAACATTAGCTTGAGGCAGTCACACTCCCTGAAAAATCACACAACTGTGTGTTATTGAGAGCCGCTCTTACTAATTGGCCTTTCACGACCGAGCGTTTCTGGTGAAACGGGTGGCAACTCGAAAAATGAAGGAAATTATTTGAGTATGTTGCCTTCCTATAGATACTTGCTTGATAACAGTGTAAGGCTCTGTTTTTTACTACTAACAGATCGAAGTATGCTATTTCTTCTGTGCCAAACGACCGTACCATTAAGATAGTGCAATAGTTTTGACCCTACCTGGGCTGAACCCTTCACCAATATGAAGATGTTATCCAGAAACCTAGTGTAATAAATGATTTTACTAATTATATCAGAGTTGTTAAACACGTACTCTCTCTCCCACTGAGCCATGACAATGTTAGCAAAACTCCCCCCACAAGGAGATCTCATGGCAATACCAGATGTTTGCAAATAGAATGATTCCTCAAACATGAAATAATTTTTAGTTAACACCAAGTCCAGCAATTCAATTACTAGGCTAATTTCACTGTTAGATGCACCATTCTGCCTCAATCTGGCAACTGCCCAGTCAATGCCCACTGAGTGGGGAATACAAGTATAAAGATCTTTGACATCTATAGTTAAAAAATTATAATCATTGTTATACTCGATTTTATTTAGGTCCGCTAAGAAGGACCACGAGTCCTTACACACTTGAAACTCTGGCAGTAGGTACTTTTTTAACAAATCATCCACAAATTTAGCTATAGGATATGTGAGTGAATTTTGACCATCAATTAGTGGACGTAAGGGTGGTAAGGCTACACTCTTATGTAGTTTGGGAATCCCAAACATGTAAAGGTACCATGGATAAGGTACAGAAAGTAATTGTACATTTTCTGATCGATACTACCATCGATGAACAGATCTTTAATACATGTATTGATCAACTGGTAGGCTCCGTTCACCTCAGAACGTGAGCTTAGTTGGTAAGCTGATGAGTCAAGTAACTCTTCTATATGAGATACATAGTCAATGATGTCAAAAATTGCCAACCCACCACCTTTATCTGGTTTACACACCCTTATCCTCTGAGTTTTAATAAAAGTTAAGAAATCTTTTTCATCACTAGAAATATTAGATTTCAACACCTTTTTATTAAATCGTGGGATCTGTCTAATGTCCAACTCACAGATTTGTTCAAATGTTTGTAGGACTGGGTTCAAAGGTGGATTAAAGTTACTTGAGACAAAAAAGGGATCAGGGTTAGTTGTAGATTTGCCCATCATCAAGGTTAAATTCAACTTTCTCACAAATAATTTAATATCAATGATTGTTTTCACTATGTCTAGTTTCTGAGTTGGTACAAAAGTATGTCCCTTTGACAACAAATCGGCCATGTCTCTGGTGATGTTAGAACTAGAGTAGTTGTAAATTTTAAAGTCACCCTTACTGTTAGATATTATCAATGGATTACAAGGGACATTACTGACTTCTCCTTTCCCAGTTGGATCGACCTCATCTAGCTCACCCGTGTCACCACTGAATAAATCATTGTCAATATTGGAAACCACATTATTCACAAGAACAGTGTTAATTTCAACAATGATATTATTTTGACTGAATACACCTGTAGTGTCCAAGGTGTCAGTCAAACTTTCCTGATCAAATACACGACTGTCCTTGTAATGACCAAAATTGGAAAATGATTCCAGTACTATTTCCTTCACTTTTTGTTCCTGTTGTTTTGTTTGTTGTTTGACGAAAAAGTTCTTTGCTTCGGTCTTGTTCCCGTACGATTGCCATGCTGAAAAAACGAATTTTGATTTTGTTGATAATGATTACCTTGGGTCTTAGAGTTAGTGGTAATATTGCGTAGTCTTTCACTACATCTAACACCTGTATCTTCATCTAGAACAGACTGGTTAGCACTGACACCAGGCTCTTCACTGGCAACCAACACATCAGTGCTGGTATCCAGATGGATGAAGTTTGGATTAGTGGTACCATTTCCCAGACCAACCCTGGCCAGTTTGTCACTCTGCATATTTAAATTAGGTTTAAGCCAAACCTGGGCTGGAGATGGTTTAAGGTAAGCAGTACCCTGTTCATATGCTTTTACATCTCTACTCAATTTTTTGATTTTATTAGATTTTAACTTCACCATGTGGTAATTTATGCTTGAAAATATACGACCGTACTCAAATTTGTAACAGTCAAAATTGAGGTCTCGTTTGATTTTACAGTCTAAGTCGGTCACAAGTTTGGACAAATTGTCCACCCACAAGTTCTAATGTTTGATAGTGACCTCTAAATGTTCGAGACCCTGACGGTCGAATAAATTGACTAAATCCACATGGAAAGGCGAGTCTGCTTCCAACCCTGTCGGAAAATGGTGGCACCTAAGGCCCTTTGGTACCACTTTAAGTTTTAAACATTCTTGAAAATATGCAATTTCAAGCTGTAACTTTTTGATTTTGACTAGGTAAGCGTTAAACAATTTCAAGGCAGTCACAATAGTAAAAAGAGCATTATTACCTTCATTCATTTGAGTTGTTACTGGTATAACTTGAGGAACACATGAAAGAGAAATCTTTTCAGCTAACCAGAAATCCAATGACGGCTGTAAAGAACTGGCGTTATTCAACTTCTCAATCCTGTTGTTGCTGTCCAGAGGTGGTATTTCTGACACCAATACTGTAGAAGCAGGGATCCGCTGTTGTAGCTGAATCTGCTGCAAGCTGACATGGCCAGGCTGTAAACTATCTGGTCGAATAGAAACAGGTATTTGCTGTTGCGGTTGTATATACAGCGGGAGCACATGACCGGGTTCTAAATTAACTGGACAAGTGGCTGGTATCGAATCGCAAGTCCATGTAGGCAATGAATCCCTTTGGGTTTGATTTATAATCAATGGGTCCTTTCCCGGTTGAACACGACTAGTAGTGACAGGGATAGATTTAAAACCAGAACTGAGTAAACAGTTATCTGGACTGATAAAAGAATATGTCAGAACTGGTTCTTGGCACGCCAGGTTTCACTGTCACCGATTGGATTTAACTGTGAATAAAATGTTGATTTTTATCCATTTGATCAAGTCTCTTCATGATAGACTCGATTTGAGTGGTAAAAGAATCATATAAGGACTCAATGTTGTTACCGGCATTAACGTTTTTTTCTTTGCTGGTATTTGTACTGTCTGTGCCGTTGTTGGAATTGCCTGAGGTGATGTTATTTACAGCGGTATCAAGCCCAATATCCTGGCTGCTCATTTGTAAAACTTCACCAACTGTAGAAAACAAACTTTGACTCGCAGCTGTTTCACACGACATGACTAAAAACTCAAACGCAAACAGAAACTAGTAAAGAAAAAACAAAAACAGCTTGCGAGAAACAAATTCAAATTCAAGGTTTACTTGTAGTGAACACGATTATACAAAACTTTAAGCACAATAATAAAAACACTTTTCGTTTGCACTGAAGCAAACTTCCTCAGAAGACCTTGTGGTTAAAAGCACCAAAAATTTAAATTAATTACTCTGTTGACATCACAGATTTATTGCCATACTGCATTGTAAAATTTAAGGTTGTAGTTCATAAAATTCTTAAAACCACTCAACGTCTCTAAAACTCACTTTAAACTGTCAAATACCAAATATATTTTACATATTATACAAACAATATGTTTAAAATTGTATGGAAAAATGTATATATGTAATATGTTTGTAAGTAGACATATACACTACAGCATTACACAGTTATTGCAAACACCATGAGGCATATATGTTGAAAAGCTGTCCAAGTATCTTTGAAGGTGAGTGATATCAGCAGCAGTGCTAAAGGAGGGGTAAGGGAAGTGTACTGAGTGTGAATGGCCACAAAATCAAGTCTGTCCAAACACACACATTTTTACAGCTGCAAGGAGTGGGATTAGAACTCCAACCTAACTAGTTTGCTACACTATAGTATTACATAGTTATCACAAGCACCACAAAGCTTATATTTTGGAAAGCTGTCCAAAGGTATCTTTGAAGGTGAGTGACATCAGCAGCAGTGCTAAAGGAGGGGTAAGGGAAGTGTAGTGAGTGTGAATGGCCTCAACCACATTCATCTAGAAACACACACTCACACGCAACTTTACATTTGACAGGACTGAGATTACAACTGCTACATGGATACTTGTTTGTACTGCAGTGTTAGACAGTAATCACGAGCACCACTGAGACTGTAGGACTGAGAGGTAACCAAAGGAATTTCTACAGTGAATGACATCAGCACATCATATGATATAGGCCAATGGGAAAGGCCTCATAATGGGATTCTCTCTGTCGCTGTCTGTCTCTCTCTTCCCCACGTCTCTGTGTGTATATGTTTGACATATTATATTATGTTATGTTGGCCTTAGATATGTGTGAGTATTTCTATCTAGTGTGTGTGTGTGTGTGTGTGTGTGTGTGTGTGTGTGTGTGTGTGTGTGTGTGTGTGTGTGTGTGTGTGTGTGTGTGTGTGTGTGTGTGTGTGTGAAGTATCAATGGTGTATAATTTGGTATGTGTGCACAGACATCTGCGAATAACGGATATCTGTAGTCCACTGCGTTGTCAGACACGGGCTTCATTTCTCTAATTGTAGGAGCATGTCCAGTATGACCTTCTATATTGAGTGTGTGCATCCATTCCAGGGAGGGTTGGACTGCAGTTCAGGGTTTTGTGTGCTACAGCTACACCTAGCAGCCTATTTCTGCAGGATATCTGTAGATAGTTTGCCAATATTGAGACACAATGGGGCATATCATATGGGTGATACTGTAACTATTGCTGTCTGTGCTGCTCATGTAACATGGTTGGGTGTAGGATAGATTTTCTGACATATGTACTGTTTTACACTGTGATGTATCATGTCATCAACTACTGACAGTTATTATTCTTTGCTCACTGTTATTTACCAGGGAAATACAAGATGAATGAAGCTGAGACCAATATTCTGAGGCATATAGACTACACATTCTTGCACACTCCTGCCATTGTGGAGGGGTAACTGCAGACAACAGACTGCTGGTTCTGTGTAAACGGTCCAACATTTTGTTAGAATGATGGCTGGGGATCTCCTTTTTGTGCTTTTCTCAGCTTAACAAAATGGCCATATTCTGCTGGGGCCATACATCTCAGCTGTACAAATACACCCAGGTTTTCCAGAGGCAGGACTCATATATCTAGTCAGTTTACCTTCACATTGTGGTTTACAAACAGTTTTGATTCTATTCATTCATGGATTTGCAGTCAGGGGGCAGTATGGGCAGACATTAGAGTTTCAGACTTCACACACTCCATGACATCCATGCTTCTACACCCGCCCTCTGTTATTCTCTCCTCTTTCTGACATTATGAAAGCAATATCTCAGAGGTATCCCAGTAGTATTTATGGCCTGGTCCACAGTCCTTGCAGTAGGACATGGGGAGGCATGCTACTGACATTTATCAACATGGCCTTGCATTTGTTTTCTGTTTACTGTGTTAGGTTGTTAGTTAGGACCCCCTGACATTCCATACATTGGCACTATGGGTGAGGCATGGGCCTTTGCTAGAGGACTGCACACCATTTGAGAGTGCTGCAGGCCATCTGTAACAGGCCAGTGCATTCTGTCAGTCATACGTTCTCAGGCTACAAGCCAGTGGAGTACCCTGAGGTGACAGTGGTGAGTGGTTGAGGTGTTCCTGTCAATCCTTCCTGTTCATACTGATCCACAAGTTTGGATGTGGTCGGGTTGCTGCTTACAGCTAGGGAAACACCTGCATTGGACACCTATTCAGCATGCAGCATCATGCATGTATTCCCATACAGAGATGGGTTCATGCTGTACTCATTCCCTAAAGCAAGGATATGACCTGTGATAAACCTGTGGCTGATGGTGGGGTGAGCTGGGTGCATGTGTGATATGGAAGCTACTTGCACCTGACTCACAAATATAGCTGGGACATTCCCCTTATACTGACTTGGGTGTGGACATGGGCAGCCTGTCATCACTTTATAACTGTGCCTTTTGTGGTCTGCCAGTGATTGGCCAGACTACCAGTATTCCATACTAGAGGCAGAACTAATGTGATGCTAACCTCTATGTATAATTCCAAACTTGTGTGCAGTTGACAGTTATTTTATATGCACTCTGTGTAGGTTACTTCCACCTGTGTACTGTTTCTATGTATGGGCCCCCATTCATGGCATGTCCATCTTTACGACGGTGACAGATATTGACATCTGGACAGTGAATATGTACAACAGGTTCCTATTACCAGATCACAGACAAAGTTTGTTGAATGCGTCTTGATCGAACTGACCAGAGTGAAAAGGCAAAATAGCGAAGTGGCTTTTCAGTGAATCCTTGCCCTGGGAAAGAATTCACTTGGCCGCTTTCGTTACTTTCCATTTTTGGCACTGTAGTGCAATCTCAGAGTTGGTATATTTAAGTAAGAGTGATGTGGGGGCACAGCCACCCATGTTGGGGGTGTGGGAGGTAAAGCCCCCCACATTATGTAATGTTTTAAAGTTTTTTGTTTTTTTTTTATTTCGGAAATCGCTGTTCTGAGGTTTTGACTTTGTAAGCTTAAACTTACATGTGGTTGATTATTTATCGTTTGCTTTTCTAAACATGTGATAGTATAATATAATATAATATAGACCCGGTACAACTGTTGACATGGATGTAGTTGAGAAGCAGAGTGGTTGGCACTGAAATTGTTGGAACATGGCCCTGTCAACCACTGTACTGCACCTAGGCCACTGAGACACAACCATTCAAGCCCACATGCTGACCACTTCCAGGCAATATTAAACACACAACAAACTTACCACACTGACCCATGCATATTGTACGCATGCAACAATGTAGATTGGGACAGCTCTGGCAATCTGTGCTGCAATGATATTACTCCTCTAACTTATATGTTACTGTATTTCTACATGGGATTGTGGGGGAGCGGTGCACACCTGAAGACTTTAAACATTTGCAATGACTATACTAGTATTTTGGTTACTCTATTGGCTTCCATTTCATATTGTATTGTGACCTATCATGCAGAAAGGAGGCATATCAGTAGAGTACACATGTTAGATCTTAATGGCATAAATTTCATTTTCAGACTTTTTACCCTTCAGAACTAAAATTCAACTGCCAGACCTGTTGTAGTATGCCTGTGTAAGTCTGGTGGGGGGCTGTTCACCATTGCCATCATTTGGGGGCCTTAGTCTGGCCTTTCTTTTTGGTCATCTACACCTATCCTGCTGAGTGAGGCTGGTGGTGGGTATATGACCCTCAATAACATCTATGTGCATGACCTATTGACACCAACAGTTGTTTGGGCAATCACATGTACTGCAGTGGGAGTTGTGACCTTGTGTAGTACTGCCTAGTATGTTGACACCAGTATTTGTTATGAATTTCCTGCCATCCCATATAGCTGTCAGCTGTCTGCTGCTATCCCATTCAGCCACCCAGTTCCCTTGCACGTTTGCATCCATATCATACATACAACTATGAGAACATACTACTCCATTCAGTAATTGATAGGAAGGGTGACTTATCTTGTTGCTCAGCTAGTAATGAGGATAGTGGTGAAGAGCTGACTATGTCGGATGCATGTAGTACACTCCCTATACATGGTAAAGCACAGGCTGTGTCATGTTTCACATCCCTTTTACTGTATGTGCGAGTTGGAGAGAGGTATCAGTCCCTGGGTCCCTACCATGTCAGTATGTGTGTTATGTGTTGCCTCTTTGCCAAGGCATGGGCATACTGGGCACGCCTCCTTCTGCCTACACGGGCAGGCTCAGGATGTTCCTCCGAGTTCCTCTGTGCCTGTGCTGGCCTTGGCAATGGTGGGGGACTGTGTGACCTTGCCCCATGCTGTTCCTGATGCAGCTGTTTCTGTAGGATCATATTGTGTAGCACGGCACATAATATGAACATTTGTGTACATGTAGCTGGAGAGTACTGCAAGGCTCCACCGTATATGTCAAGGCAGCGGAACCGTGACTTGAGCATCCCAAACACACACGCTACAATGATCCTGGTTTGTGCATGTGCCTCATAATGGTGTACTTGTTCGGGTGTGTATGCATTTCTGATGGGTGTCATCAGCCACGGCTCCAGTGCATAGCCAGGACCCCCCACTTGATGGCCATATGGGATGTCCCCCCTGGCAAACACCTGATACAGCTGTGAGCAATGCCAGATGTGGGAGTCATGATAGCTTCCAGGGCTGCCAGCACACAGATTCATGATAATGCCCTAGGCATGTCACACGACCTGGCAGTTGATGGAGGGGAAGCCCTTGCAGTTTATGTAGACCCTACCCTGCTTACTGGATGGTGCTTTGATGTGAATGTGCATGCATTCTATAGCACCAACTACCTCAGGGTATTCTGCTATATGGTGGAAGAGATGCATATTTCTGGTCAATGCCTCACGGGTGGTGGGGATATATATGTACTCATTGGCATGTGGTGTCATGGCATTCAGGAATTGATGGAGTACCCTGGATGCTGATGCCTGTGAGACCCCCATGATATCCCCAGTTGGCCTTTGGAAAGTACCTGTGGCTAGTGTTCTTAAGCCTACACATACCTTGGTATCTACTGGGATGGGTTCCCCTCTATTAGGGGAAGCACACTCAGCACTTACTTCTGTGGCTCTGCTTGACAGTGGCACAGGAAAATAATTTTCTTGGGTGGCAAAAGCCAGGCTACCTTTTTGGCTGGGCTTGTATAGGCCCGAGGGCTGATAGCCTAGTACCTACCTATGAACCTATGAACCTATTAGTTCTGTGTGTGAGGCATGGCCAGCACAGCTCAATGATTTACTGTAAAATGTCCCTGTCCAGCTTATAGCACTCCACTGTAGGCCCAGGTAGGTTACCCTGGGTCTGTACAGTCTTCTCCTCCTCACTGTGGGTCAGTTGTCAGCATTCTCCTCCTCACCACCCTCAGTCTCTAGCACATATTGATGGAGTAAAGCAACAGCAGCCTCTAACATTTTTAGTTAGTTTTGCCAGTTAAAAATCCCCCATCTGTGTACAGTGGTGGTGTAGAGTTTGTGGGATAAACCCGCCTGTAGGGTGTTTGCAGAGTTTATAGTAGTGGAATGGACTGCTGCATGTGAAAATGGCTGATTCTGATACATCCCACCTGCCAGCTATGCTAGTTCCCTTGATTGCCTTTCTACTGATGTTTCCCCTTCCCAGTTCCTCCCTATTTAAGCCCTGAGGCACATTGTGCATACCCAGTGCTCAAATATAAACAGTGCTGCCATTTCTTTTTCTTTTTTTTTTTTTTTTTTATCTTTTTTGTTTAAAACCCTGTGCATGGGGCACACACCTGTTTAGGCAATGTACACACTGCTCAGGCACATCTGACACACATCCTTCCTTAGCTGTGCTTAGCTAAGGGCAAACACTGGCCACAGAGCTCCAGCGAGCTTACAGTAAGCATGACACACCCCCTTATGAAGTCATTCAGCTCTTACACTTGCACTGTTGTATTGCTGCACCTACACAGTAAGGTACAAGCTGACACTTTGAAGAAATATGTGATTCAGTATAACTCCCCTCATTTGCATACCCCAGTGTGTAGTTTGTTAGTTACTGCACTAAAACAGACCCTTTCCCCTTGACAAACAGTGCTCCCTGGTATTGTTTACATTCTGCATGCCATTGACTATAATGGCAAAATGAAGATTTAACTTAAAATTGAGTTTTCACCTTTTTTTTTTTTTGTCATGATCCCATTTGTGTGCACTGTCCTAAGCTTCAACAGCTGAGATCAGCCAAAAAAAGTTTAATATTCATAATAATTAATCACATTTTAATGCCAATGGCCTTACATTTGGCCATTGGTATGTCTAATATACATAATATATGCTTTTTCACGAGCTGTCATGCCTCCGTCTTGTCAGTTGCAGAAATGTACTCAGTTATTTTCTGACAATGTTAGAAAGTCCTTGTGTTCTGACTGAAGAGTGCTCTCAAACAATCTGGAAATATAATCACTGATAAGTATAATTCTTGGCATTTTAACTTTTCAGAGTTCTGCATTGTCTTAATTTTTTGCCTGATTGAATTATTTTATATATTTGCTGAATGAATTATTTTATATATTAGCTGGCATTGCTTTTTGTTTCTGATCTCTTCTGAAACTGGCTTTCTCCCTCCCACCGACCCTATTCCTGTGGTGTTTGTTAGTTGGTGGCTTTGCAGTTGCCCGTCCCTACTGTAAATTTGATCTGGGACACTCCTCCAAGTCTAGTGTCCATTCTACCCAATACAGAGAGAGCATTTGAGAAGGCCAACCCACTTAGGTTCTTAACCTTGAATTATCTTCTGCTCCTCCTTCCTCCCCTTGCACTTTACTAACAACAAAAAAAATCTCCTTGTGTTCTGACTGAGTACTGAGTGTGCTTCTTAGCTAATAAGTATATTTTTTGGCACTTCTTAACTGTTCAGAGTTGAATAAAACAACAATTGAATTTAGTTCCAAATACATTTTGAATAAATTGCATTTATTTAAACTGTATTTGCTTTAATAATGCTACACACTTAAGTGTGCTAGCTTGCACTGCACTTGAATTGTTTTTAGTGCTGTTTTAGCTGCTTTCTGAAAAAAAATCTAAGCTTGTTTCCTGCCTTTCCTGTAACTAGTCTAGTCCAGATACAGATTTGCTGTATCCAGGACTGTTGGTAAACTTCTGAACCTCCCCCCAAGCATTTTTGTGTTGGAGGGAAGCCTTCTAGCTTATCAGTGGGAGTTGTAAGCACTAGGTAGCCTATCTACCACAAGAGGAGTGGTTTCTGGCCCAGAAATTGTAGCTTATTGGCTTTTTGGGCAGTTATTTCCATCTCTTTCAACTTTCTGATTTAAAAATCCACATCTGCACTTGTTTCCCTCCTTTCATGTAACTAATATAGTACAGATACAGATCTGGTGTATCCAGGGTTGTTTGTAAACGTCTGAGCAGTGCCAAAGTCTGCTCTTCAATTTTTCCCTTAGATCTGCTAGTTCTCTCCTCTCCTGCACTTTTACTAGCTCATTAGTTTATCACTTTACCAGACTTCTTGTAGCAATTAGTGTAGCACACAAAAGTGCTACCAGCACTAAATGTTCTACAAGGAAACAACTCCAGTATTTATTAATGCCCACCCCTCCAGGCATGTCTAAAGGTCAGTTCCTTGTGCTTTCTCCTATTAACCTGGTGAACTTGGGCATCCTAAGCCAATGTAGTAAATGCATTTCTGCACTGACACTGTTCTAGCATGGAGACCTGGCAGCTTGGTGAATCACTAAATCACCTCATTTGCATGGTTTTCACCAGCAAATGAGGTGATTTGCATATTTGCTGTTTTTCCGTGCTAGAACAGTGTAGGACCGCTAGTGCATGTGAAAACGGCACTGTCCTGAATTGCTTGGTAGCCATTTTCCATGCAGGAGCTCCTACACTGCTCCTGCATGGAAAATACAGCTTCTTGAATCCTGGGTCAAGTATTCCTCCCACTCTAGGGTAAAGCAGCTTCACAGTCAGTATGTTTAGTTATTGAGAAGGGCAGGTTAAATCTCACATATCAGCAGATACAGGGAGCAAGATAGTCCTTTCAAAAGCATTTACTTTAAATCTGTTTTCAAGTAATACAAACAAAGAATGTCTGTGAAAACATATGTTGTGCATACCAACACCTTCTTGTTTCTTAGAATGCATTTTGTATATACTTCTTAAGTGCCTGAATTTCGCAGACTGTCCAGACTTTTGCCTCACATTTTTGGTCTGTTCTTCATAAAATTTGTAGTTTTCTAGCAAATCATTGAGAACTGAAGTCGTTAAATAATAGCAGACATTTGAATTTTAAACTTAGTATTCTAGTAAATATTTAAATTTCTAAGAGCAATATTTAAAACGTGTCCCTGATTTTGGTCCTTTGCCCCCTCCCCCATTATTTTGGCTTTGTCCAGATTCCTTACACTAAGTAATAGGCAGGTATGATTTTGTAATACTCATCTTTTAAGTTTTTTGCAAGAATTATCTAGCTTGTGTTATATTAGGACCTATACTTTGTATCACTGAGCCAGGTATTTTATTACAGGCAAAAGATTTGTTGGTTATGTTAGCAGACACTTAAAATGTCTATGACTGAAAACAAAGAAAAAAACAGCATATATGTATAGCGTCTACCTAGTTCTGTTAAAAATCTGGATGTAATTAAAAAACCTGTATAAGAAAATGACTACTTACTTCAGACTACAGAAAGTAAGTTAGGAGTAGTTGTTACCTAAGCTTCTAATCTGTACAAGTAATAATATCATAGTTTACAGAATGGGGCTTTGTTTAGTACTTCATTGTAGAATCATCTGCATGCCTAAACATACCTCTTATATTTTACATTTAGTTTCTTTAACATTTTCATTGTAGATTATGATACGTTTGTGTGGTTAATACTACTAAGAGCATGAAAGCTGACTTTTTAAAACTTTTTTATTACAAGAATTTTTAAGACCTCTCTATCTTGTGTTTATGCTTAAAGCAGTTACATATTCATTATTCATTACTTCAGTGAGTACTTGGTAGCATCACATGAAAGATCAACTGAGAGGAATTCTTGTTTGCTAAGATCGTGGAATACTGTGTCTTGGAACTGTAACCAACATTATAATTTATTAGCAACAATAAATATTCCCTATAGATCAGTATGGAATGCTATGTGTCCTCCCAGCCTCTTCTGAAATAATCAGATCCTTATTAATAGTAAATTGTTGCTGCCTATAATGGTGATAATTTAGTTTAACCAATTCAATATCATTTGACCTTGCTTTTTAGAGTCCATAACAAGACACAAACCCACATAAATTATAAAATAATACTGAATTTTAAAACAATCTGATCAGTGAAATATTAGCTCAACCCAGCTTACCTTCTTTTTTCCAGTAATGTATTATATTTGCATCTTATTTGCTGGAAGAAAGTACACCCACGATGCTTGTTTCTGCAGACTTTATCTATTCATTGACTACATCTGTGTTTAACTGATGATTTAAGGTATATAATTCCCACTCTTTCAATTTAGTAATCATCCTTTTAACACTTCTGTGCAGCATAACAGCATACTTGGGCCTAGGAATCCATATTTAGTTACATTGCTATTATTCTAGGTACAGTAAAATACTTTTTTGCCCTGATGAGGCCCATATTTTTTTTTTTTATTTAATAAGTGATGCTAACAGGTAAAAGAAAAACAAAACAAAAAAGTTAATGAGGTTTTAAAGAAGATATGAGCATTTATTATTTCCTGAGTTTTATTTAATTTGACATGGTAGCTGTTACATGGAGGATTGCAAAGATTTGCTTCTCAAATACTCATAGGTACGACTCACAAAGTAATGAGATTATACCCAGGGCTCTGCCTTTCTCATGTTACTTTCCTTCCTTACCTGGATGAATTACTAGGCTGTCAACCTCTCGAACCCTAAGCTAGCTCCATCAGTATATCAGTGTAGTGTCAGTGTTGGTGATCATGGTTCAAGTAATAAATCCAGCACCCAATGAGCTAATCAGGGCAAGTAGTTCTAACAGCTGGTGACTAGCTATCCTCTTTTAAGAAAGGAAGCGAAGTCATCACCTCAAAAGGATTATTTGGGGGAGATTGAAAGGGTATCAACAAGTCAAGAGTGCTGGGTGAGTCTTCATGAAGGCAATCATGCTACCAAGGGTGTGGAGGCACCAGTGGGACCAGTATTTGAGTCTGTTGCATGTTTGACATGTAGGTATACTTAGGGAGAAAGAGCAACCATGACACAATCCTGTTGAACTATAGATGATCAAACCCACAGTCTCCCTTCGTAGTCTGAACTATAAATGATACACACTTGAACCTCAGTTTTTGCCTTCCACTCCTTCATTGGGTAATAAATGGGTTCTAGAGGGTGCTAGCCCAGGGAGATGGCTTAAGTTGGTCACTTGGGCACAAGCAGACTAGGTGACCAAGCTGTGGACAGAAATGGTACAGATTCTCAGTAGTCTAAATAAACCAATCTAAAGAGCAGATTATTTTAGTCCTGGTAGATATCTAAAGGTGTCACTCTGTATCAGTGCAAACCAACACCCTATTATGTTAAGTCATCACTAGTAAGGATTTTATCTTTCTTACCCAAATGGCTCATGGTTGGAATATGACCTCTACTCTCTATGTTATATGAAGTATTTTTTTTTTGCATTTTCTTATCTCCACTGTGGACTTCAAAATCCAACATTGTTTCTTGCAATGATTTTACTTAATTTAAGAGCTACATCATTTGAGTTTTTACACAGCTTTTCTATTTGACTTGTATATTAATTACAAAGATCTGTTGTATCTTCTGTTTGTGAAGAACATCATTTGATGATTACTTGTTACAAAATAGCTGCCCTGTTCTGGATTTGTGAGCCTTTACACCTCTGTATTTGAGAAAGACAAGTACAAAACATTTCCTTCTCATGGACGTTATGGTGGTGACACTATAAGGTCTGCCTGCATGCAGAGCATTAAGTAGGTTAGTCTTCTTACTTATGGCTGTTGGCTTGTTAAAGGTTAGTTGTTTCAGTTAACACTGACATATTAAAGTCTTCCATAAGTAGTATCCCCCTTTTCTGCCATTCTGGGAATATGACATACTTTTTTCCTATTTTTTTTTTATCTCACCATGTGGAAAGCTTCTATACAAACCTCCACAGAAGTGTTAGTATACATATATGTAGCACTGTGAAATAAATACATTTATTACACTCTCAAGTATGTGGGATGTTAAATTATGTCATCCCTGGAACTTTGCTAGGATCTATCATATATAATATAATATAATATAATATAATATAATATAATATAATATAATATAATATAATATAATATAAAATCAGGCACAGGAGTAGGTAGAGGTCTTGGACAATTATGGGATTATGACAACATAGGACTGTATAGGAAAGGGCAGAATTCTGAATATGGTCACAATCATTGCAGAGTGTCCTGGATGGCCAAATTAAGGCACTATTAGTTAGCAGTTAGTTATGTTGTTTAGAGTAGGGTGGGCAGGGTAAGAAGAAAAAAAAAAAGATGATGATGTGAGATTTAAGAAGAGTGGATTCTGCCATGCTGTGAGATGTGGTCAAGGGCAATTTATGAGACTAGGGGAAAACTGCGATACTAAACAGGTTGTGTGAGTTATATGGTGATGAGGTACTCAGTGTTATAGACAAGGAAATAAGAACAAGACAAAAGAAGAAGACTTCTCTATATGAGTACGTAGAAACGTAAAGCTGGCAATTTGGGAAAACATAAGAGGTGGAATGGAGAGGGTGGGGAAGTGGACGAGGCTTGCATAAATGTAAAACAAAAGATAAGAGCAGCAAATGTTAATCTGAAAAAGAATTAGCAGGAGGGACAGAGAAAGAAAGCATTTTTATAAGTATGTGGCAAGAAAAAGTAAGGGAAAGACAGTACTGGCCAGGCTGACCAAGGACGGGAGGGAGTTTACAGAAGAATGAGAAAAATAGAGACAGTGAGAGGCTACCTTATGTTAGTCTTCACAAAGCAGAACAAGGAGATGTGCTATGCTAGGAAGAAAGCAGGGTAAAATGTAAAGAACAGTAGACAGAGACCAGGATGGAGGGCAGTTAGTTCAGAGGGAACTGGATGACCATTGGGAGGATGATGCACAAGAACTGTATGGGTTGCCAGATTCCAGAGAAATCTGTCCAGTGTGTTGCCAGACACCAAGGCTGGTATCTTTAACAGATCAATGGCCAGTGGAGGTGCCAAAGAACTGAAAGACAGTAATGATGGCTCTCGTGTGTGTGTGGGGGGAGAATCTGGACAAATACAAACGTGTTAGCTCAACAACAGTGGCAAGGAAAGCCAGGAAGACAATCCAGAGGGGAAGGCAGTAGCATTTCTAGAAGACAACAATCTCTAGGATATCAATTAACATGGGGTTCATGGCTATAAGAAGTCGTCAATCAAACCTGTTACACTTTTCAGATTGGCAAACCACGTAAACCAAAAACGAGCTTCAAGAAGCAGTTCACTCAAGACGTTATTTGATAAAAGTGTTGTTATTTAATAATAATGTCCCTCCTTCATCAGACACAAGAATAAAGAACACAGCAAAAAGCTTGAAACCAAGACCAAGTGAAAAGTATAATCCAAGGCAGCGAAGAGCAGCAAGAAACAGCGATGAAGCCAAAGGTAATCTCCACAAAAAGTTTATTCAAACACACGACATAAATTTCTCCAAGTCTTTCTCTCAAACACACGACATAAATTTCTCCAAATCCTTCTCTCAGTGCAATACTGAGCTTTATCAAGATAAAAATGCAGGGCAGAACAACCTTGTTTGTAAGTCTCTTAATGAGATCAATTAAAACCAGTCAAGTTACAATTAAAATTAATTGGTGGCCAATTTAAAATTAAAGAGCAAGATGTTGTATGAAATACATAAAATCCTAAATAACATACCTTTTGTTAAATATGTTGTAGTTAAAAAATATGTTATTTAAAAGATATGTCATTTGAAAATCACAAAGCATTTCTGTATAAATAAATAAATATTGTTATATGTTAATGTCCCATGAAACCACATTTCTAGTGATTGATTCTTATAACACTGTTTAGTGTGCAATAAATATTACAATGGGGTACATAAATGATGTGAGTAATAAATAGTAATAGATAAAAATCAAATGTTAAAAATACAAGAATTAAAAATAAAAATAATAATCAAGTATTAAGTGTCCAAATGTTGTTACATAGATTATATTCCCTATACTCAGAATAAATATAAATATAAAATACAAATAATTTGATACAAATAAGTAATGTTGATAATCTCTTACTAAATGCTCTAACACAATGAACTTGATATTGGTCTCTTTTTCTTGGAAATATCATAGAAATGCTCATAAATTCTTCTCTTTAGAGTCCTTTCTGTTTTCCCAATATAGAAACGTTGACATTTTATACATGAGCCTAAATATACAACATATTTTGCATTGCAGTTAAAATACCCATTAGAATATATACTATGATCATTCAACATAGCAGTGCATTGTTTGCACATTCCACATTTATAAGTTCCTTTCTTGGATCTACTACCAGTTGGAACCTTTGTTAAAAAATCATTATGCAATGTAAGAATATCAGGTCAAAATTGCTGGAAAATGTGTGTATGTAACTAGTTTGTTCTAGTTGTGATAGAAAGGATGACTACTAAAGTGTAGGTAAGAATTAGAATATGTGGGTTTCCTGTATACTCTTGAAGCAAACTTGCCATTGGTGAAATCCTTGATTATAGTTACATCTAGATAGTTCAAACTAGTGTTACTGACCGAAGTGGTGGAGTTAATGTAATTTACAAATTTCTGAAAATCCACCTCTGTTCCACATATATCATCCAGGTATCTAACATAGTGTTTAATGTGTTTCACCCAGTCTGTGCCAAATATGAAAGTCTGTTCCCATTTGTGCAATACAATGTTCAAGGTGGTCCATTAATAGATAGTTAATTTTGGAATATGCTATGTGTAGCTCGTTTGTTGATATCAAAACACCTTAGTGGAGGACTGTGTGGGAGGGTTAAAGGTACTCTTTCTAGTAAGTATGTCACCTTGACAGGGTTGACCCTTGAAGTATAGAGACAAATTCAATTTTCAAGATTAAATGATTGTGCTGGTATAAAATGCATACCTCTTGTAAATAAGTTAAAATGTTCCTTCATTATCTCTAAATCAGTAAAATTATAAACAGTAAAATTATTATCCGTGGTCACCGTGTAACTGGTGGGGTAATAGGAGGTGAATCAAGGTTTGTTTGCTTTGTTTATCTGTTTACTCATGCTCTGCTGGATACTAGACCCTGCCATGGAACAAATCAGAACCAAGAACACAGCAAAAAGCTTGAAACCAAGACCAAGTGAAAAGTATAATCCAAGGCAACGAAAAAATGCAGGGCAGAACAACCTTATTTGTAAGTCTCTTAATGAGATCATGTGCTTTGTTAATTAAAACCAGTCAAGTTACAATTAAAATTAATTGGTGACCAATTTAAAATTAAAGAGCAAGATGTTGTATGAAATACATAAAATCCTAAATAAAATACCTTTTGTTAAATATGTTGTAGTTGAAAAATATGTTATTTAAAAGATATGTCATTTGAAAATCACAAAGCAAAATAAATAAATATTGTTATATGTTAATGTCCCATGAAACCACATTTGTAGTGATTGATTCTTATAACACTGTTTAGTGTGCAATAAATATTACAATGGGGTAAATAAATGATGTGAGTAATAAATAGTAATA
Organism: Protopterus annectens; assembly: GCF_019279795.1. Lineage (NCBI taxonomy): Eukaryota > Metazoa > Chordata > Ceratodontiformes > Protopteridae > Protopterus > Protopterus annectens. The sequence continues at coordinate 814,470,364 of NC_056733.1, forward strand.
GAAAAATCAAATGTTAAAAATACAAGAATAAAATAAAAATAATCAAGTATTAAGTGTTCAAACGTTGTTACATAGATTATAATACTCAGAATAAATATAAATATAAAATACAAATAATTTGATACAAATAAGTGCACATTCCACATTTATGAAGTGACTAGTGGAGGGATGCCAACAGAGACTGGGAGGAAGGAGGAACAAGTACTGCTTGAGTGCAATTGCATATGTAGCTCTTGATCCATGATAATGTTGTGTGAGGTGAGTTAAGATATGCTAGGGTTTGAATGAATTTTGGGTGTGGAACACTACTGATTGTTTTGGAGAGGTCCACAAATGGCTAAGTCTGGTTTGCTTGTACTAGGATGTTGTCTAGAGATGATAGCAGAGTAGTAGCAGTTATACGGTGGAGGTGGAAACTGTGTTGGGTAGGTGAGAAGAGATTATTGTTGAAAAGATACTGGAGGATTTCAGTGTCCACACATCATTCCAAGATGTTTGGGAGAGAGGCATAGTTATAGGTCAGTAGTTACCAAGGTCAATACAGTTTCCTACCTTATATAGTGAAATGGTGTATGATTGTTTCCATATTTCAAGAACATACAACTATGTAGTGGATCAGTTTATGAGGACTGAGCCTGGAAATGAAACACCCTCAGCTGGTAATTTGATGTACTCTGCTGGAAGGTTATCAGCTGCTAAAGAAGCTGACTTTAATTTACAGAGGAGTTTCTCAATGGATGCAGTAGGGATGTTTTTTATTGTGAATATCTTTGAAGTGGATTTTCAGGTTGACCACTGCATGGATGAGAACTTTTAGATATACTGATTGTGGCTGCTGTGCTGATAGGTGGGAGTTAAAGGAGGTTGCTATAGTATTATCAGTATCATTTGGCATAGGGACTAGGTTGGATTCTTCTTCCAGGGTGAAGGAGATAGTTGATGGGGTACCAGAAGTTTTGGATTACTCTGGAAAGTGTTCTGAATGTTTACATAGTAATAATTTTTGTCCTTTTTTACAAGTCTTTTACTTGGTCCCATAGGGAGTAGTAGTTCTGGCAGTTAGGAAAGGTTTTGCTATTCTCCCATATTTTTCAAGCTTTGTCCCAAAATCTCATGAGTTGTTTAGTGGTATGAGTTAGCCAGGGTGCATATTTAGACTTTATACATGATTTCCTAAGTGCTGCATGCTCATTTAGTGAGTTTATGAAGATCCGATTAAAGGTGGTTGAAGAGTCATATAAGTGAAGAGTCATATAAGGGATAGCTGTTTTAAGCAGTGGCAGTTAGCCTGATGTAGGGCATTGGAGAAAATGTGTCTAACTAAATTGCAGTGTTGAGAATTTGTTGGCCCATTGCACTTTCTAATAATAAAGATTGGGAGGTGATCACCTATAGAATCAGGTACAGTGAATGCCTGTCTCATTTCATTTAGGCTAAGATTGATCGAAACCTGTTGGCCCTGCAATGCCGGGTTAAGATAATAGGAATACTTGAAAATGCAGCCCAATTTACATTAACATCACCAAGTATGAGTCTTCTAGCTTAATGTCTTTGATAACTAGGCTAAAATGTCTTCAAGTGCAGTCTGGTTATTGTTTGCAGGGATATATAAAGTTACAATTCATGTCTTTGTTTGGGTTTCACTGAAGTTGGGTGATTGATATTTCTGCATTATCAAATCTAAGGTGTTATCTGTGCATAGATGAAACTGCGCTATTGCTACACAACCTGTTCCTTCTGCTTTTTTGATCTTGCTTGAACATACTATAACTAGAAGGCAGGACTTCCCAATGGATATGTTTGGTTTAAGCCCTGTCTCTGTGAGAATGGAAACATCTGGGGAGTGGAGGTAGACCTAAACATGTAGTTCAGTTCTTTTGTTGCAGAGGTTCTAAATATGTAGGTTAAATAGTTTTAAGTAATCATCATTAGTGGGTCTTTATAAGTTTTAGTTGCATGTAGAAATACATTCTGGAGGGGAAGAATGTATACCTTTTGGGTCTAGGGTTTGGGAGGATATTACCACTTTGTTTTAGTGTATTACATGAAACTAGGGTAAAGCAGTAAAGTAAGTTCAGTTTATTTTGCATTTTGGATCTATTTTGTCTCTTCTAGTTTTTTAGTGGCAAATATTTAGGTTTTAAGAAGTGAGTACACTGAGTGTGAAAGAGTTGAATAGTGATATTGACATAATGTGTAGAAAGGAATTTGCAGGGGAATGATGCCTGGTAGGTAGGATGTGAAGGAAGATAATGGAGGGCTGAGTGCTAAGTCGTGAAGTGAGACCGTAACAATAACAGTGATGAGAGAAGAGAAGGGAAGTCAGAAGCATAGTTTTGTGGGAGACAGTATAGGTGAAACATATGGTATACTTCTGGAAATATGCTAGGGTGATATGAATGGGAGTTATTTAAAGAAATGTATCCTTATGGAAGGATATGGTAGGGAAGATGAAATGCTTGAATATGACTAGTAATATGAGGAATAGGTGGACATAGACACAAGTAGTGCAATGAATTTGACTGCACAATATTATAGTGGAGGGAAAGTAGATTTTGGTACAATATGTAAGTTAGCAAGGGTATAATTTCCCTTTGTAGAAAGAGTAGGATTGTCATGATTGGTTTAGAATTAAGGGAGATACTCTGTGACTGGATAGTGGTAAACTTGGAAAAATGTATCTGTAGAGTAAAGGGGTGGTTGGGATTGTGGGTAGGGTGAAGGGGAGGAGAGGAGCAAAACCAACCATGTAGAACCTGAGTAAATTGGGGCAGTCACCTCCTAGAAGTTAAGTGACCAAAATCAATGTATTTTGAAGTAAAGCAACAGATCAGTTAACATTAATTATATGAGGAGAATTTATGTTGAGCCAAGTCCAGAAGCTACGTATGGTGTTTGAGCTGCAGGCAGCATATCCTGATAGTGCATGCTTCTCTTGAAGTGAAATCTTGCTTTACCTACCTATTTTGTACAGAGCACCAGCAGTGTTTCAGAACTGCATGGATCTGTTCTGGAGCTAATATCTTAAGGGTGTTCATCTGAGACATATCTAATGAAAAGAGGACGAGGTCATCCTCTTTGTTGAGGACACAACAAAAACAGTGAAAGGATGGGGAGGAGGAGTCTGGCAAAAGGTTTGGAAAGGTTAAATAGGTGGGCAGAAAGGTAGCAAGACGGGAGGTAAAACATTAAAGCATTTGAAAGGGAAGAGTAGATAGATGTATTGTTTCCTTCTGCTGTTAAGCGACTGTAATATAATGTAAAATAAAGTTAGTCTAAGATAGCAGAAGCTTGGTGGCACAATGAAACATGACCATTCTTTTTCATTAACTTCTAGATTTGCTTATTCAGAAACAAGTTCACATTGATTTTTTTAACATGGATTATATTCAGCCACAAAAATTATTGTGAAACTTTGTCCCTGTTTTTAAGAATCTTATGCATGAACTTTTAGCAGGATAGTGCAAAATGCTTAATCTCTGTAATGTTATTCTCTATTCATCAGGTTTACTACAGTGCAGAGGTATTTTTCTGTTTATATAACCCCTCTTGGAGTAGTTTTCTGCCTTCCATTGCAGATTGTTCATCTGTCTGTTTGTAACTGTAGACTATCTTTCAGGATTGTTGGGTATTTCCTGTGATGGATTCTGTATATTAGTGTGAAGACTAAAGGTTTCCTGTTACTCTGAAAATTTGAATTCTGGAATATTAGCAGATGGAACTTTTTGTCCAGCAGAAGTTTCATTTTTTGATAGATTGCTGGCCTTGGAGTTGAACTTTGGAAGGATAACTGGCCTTAATTCTGCAGTGAATAGCATCATTGTTACATCATTTACAAACATCATAACTAATTACTTATTTAGTGCAAGGCTTTTACCCTTTTCAGTTGATGATCAGTTTATTGTTTGGTGAATGGGACCTGGAAGTTTTAATAAAATATCCGTTTCATTATTTGTAAGTGTTATTGATCAGTTATATCTCTATATTTCTCAGCCTACTGAAGATCTTGATAATTAATTCAGTCTATCATCATTTATTACCCATACTTATTATGGACAATCAAAGTTTATGTAGAGACTAGATGTAGAGAGGAGTAAGACTGGGCAATAAAACTGAACTTGTAGCCTTGGAATATGATTGTAGCATGAATGTATTTAAATGAACAGCATATGAACAGCACACAGAAGGAAAAGGACACAGGCAGATATAACATTTAAATTAACTAAAATTAGTTTGCTAATCAGAATAGCGAGACAGGAGGAGAAGAGCAGTCAAAGTCCATACCAACATACATTTTCAGACACAAGGCCTAAGCAATCCACAAGGACAACTGGAGACCTCACTGAAAGTACAAGAAGTTCATAAGGGATTTAGCAGAGCAAATCTCTGAAATTATCTAGTATAGACACAGTTGTATCTTAACAGAATATATGCTATTGTAGAAATGTATTTGTTTCATGACCATGAAACAAATGCGTTTTTCATTATGATGAGAACATATGCAATGGGAGAGCTATGTTAGTATCATAATGAGAAAATTGCCATGTGCCGTGATAGACGTGCTTGCATCATAACAAGAACTGGTTCCATGAGAATAATGGACTTATATCATGAAAAAAAACATGTGCCATGAGAAATAATGTGCTTCTTTTATGATAAAAACATGTGCCATTAGAAAATGTGTTTACAGCAGGATAAGATCATGTGCCATGAGAGAAATGTGCTTCTTTCATGATGAAAACACATGCCATGCCATGACAGAAATGTGTCTGTATTATGACAAAAGTGTATACCATGAAAGAAATGTATTTGTATCATAATGAGAACATATGCAATGAGAGAGACATAATTGTGTCATGATGGGAACATGAGCCATGTGCCATGATAAAAATGCACGTGCATCATGACAAGAACATGCTGTGATTGAAATGTGCTTGTATAACATGAATGGAGACTATGATAGAAAGGCACCTTTACCCTGAAATTAACCTGTCACAGGAAAAATTGACACTAACAGTAACACCTCCCAGGTATCTATCTTAGAAAGAACTATCCAGCAGCATACGACTTTACTCCCATGTACAGCTGAGTGCTGAAATATAAACTTACAGAGCTCACAATGGTATTGGTTTATAAAGTTTTTTTTTCCGGTGTTTGCTAACTTCCTGTTTCCTGGAATATAAGCAGGTACACTGATTCAGAGCAGGTACCTCAGGCTTCATTAGCATCCTTTTAAATTAATAAAGCTTTTAATGAGGCCTAAATTTATTTTAATTATATCACATTAATATACTCAGCCTTTATTGTTCTTGCAAAGCACTTAGTGCTTTTTAATAGGTAGGAAGTTATTTAAGCATTTTGAAAAGAACAGCTGATTCCATTCTGCACAGAAAAAAACTTGCTTGCTTGTTAAAATGCAGATACTTTTAAAAGTATTTTTAATAGACCTGAGTTCTATGTAAGTTCTATGTTTTGATCTATTTTATTTTATTCAGCTTCACAAAGAATTTGCAAATCAAATACAAAATTATCTTTTCTTTTCGATGATACTGTGTACTGGCCATATTTGTCTATGCAAATAGAACATTTAATTCAGACTTGTGAAATCTACAACATATTAAAAAAATAAATAAAACAGAACTGAAAAGAACACATGCCATGAAAAATGCCCTTTGATGGCATGGCTAAAGTTAGGCACTGACATTTTTTCAGTACAGGAATCTTCATTTATTGCTTTATGTAGATTAATATTCTAGTTTTCTTAAAGTTGTGTACTTAATGCTCAATCAATGATTATAATTCTGAAGATGTTTGAATAATTTTATTGGACAGATTATTATTTGTCAGTACTTGATAATAGAGGTAGCATTCATCCAGTCTGTAGGACTTCCAACAGTACAGTTCCTTATGGATAAACAAGATGAATATCCCCACATCATTTTACACTATCATTACCTGATGTCGGCACATGAAATGTTGCAGAGCAGGCAACTAAAACAAAAGATATATGCAAAGTACGTACAATGTATTCACTTTTAAGGTAAGGGAAATCGGATTGCTCAAGACATATTGCTCACAAAATCCCACATCAAGCCATTATTTTTGGTAATTCTAGTACTAGATTAAACACTATTCAGGGAAATGACGTGAACAGCAACAGAAAGAAGACGCATCTTCACAAATTGCTTGGTTGATACCATGTTAAGAAACAAAAATCACTTACTGGTGTTATCAGCCATAATGGCCACTTCTGAATGTACTCCAGCAAGGATGACAGAATTACCTCATGGTTCAATTACTAATGCTGCTTTTCTAAGTGATGAAAGTCAGACCAATGACTGATTCAAGATACCTAGTGACTGTAAATATACATGCTATGACTACATTTTATAGGGACCATTCAAATACAGACACTTTGCATAGTTTTTTAAATTATTTACTGCGTTGGAATGATCACATATGTACATATACAGATTGAAATGAGGATGTGATGCAATATACTTTGTTGAACCAGCATAGGCTTTGCAGTTCCTCAGGCTTTCAACCTGGCATGAGCCTTTCAACAGACTAAGTTACTAATGTTAAAAATAATGAAAAACTAAAAAAAATGAACAAGCACAGTAATCTGTCTACTTCAACCTCACCACCACGACTTTGAGAAAAAAAAATTTAAAAAAAAAACAGAGAAACTAGTGGTCATAAAACTTAATTGATGAGCTCAGTCACAATAATTTCAAAAAAAAAATCATGAAATCCAGGCAGTGTTCCAAAGCAACAACCCTTTATTTGTCACAGATAAGAAATCCTCAGTAACAAAATAGAAATATTTTAACAATATTAAACATATCAACTTAGTTTTTTATGCACAGTAATACACATGGATGGATATTTACTAGATATTATTAGACAGATGTATTTTTATGTTTATAGTGTTCTAGTTTGATTATGTTTATGGTTAGATAGCAATGTGTTTTTCTTGATTTTAGTTCTTGTCACAGACCTGATGAAGACTTTATTTCATTAGTTATCCAAAGGAGATTTTGGTTAAAATTTCTTTTATGTATATCTTTTTATGTCTATGTTATGCTTTTCTTAATGCCTGATTTTGGAATGCAGTTTGCAAATAGATGGGTAGTGTTTTCCTTAACTAGGATTGAGTTTGATCTAATCAGCAGTAGTATGTAGAGGTGGGTACTTGCTGTTCTAAAATGCACTTTTACGGCCCTGTTAATATTGTTTGCCACGAAAAGGCTGGTTTGAAATTAAACAATACATATATTTTGTATACCTACTTTTAAGTATATAATAGTTGATATGTTTAACATTGTTAAAATATTTCAAATTTTTTGATACTGAGGGTCGCTTGTCTGTGATGAATAAAGGCTTGTTGCTTTGGAACCTGGATTTCATGATTTTTGGAAATTATTGTGACTGAGCTCATCAATGAAGTTTTAAGACCAGAAATTTCTCTGCTTTTTTAAGTTACTAATGTTAAATACAGTGTTTAAATATCCAGATATACGTAGAAAGAGAAGTATGTAATTTATTTCCAATTGGCTGAAAAAAAAGAGAACTTGAAAAATCTTAGTGTGGAAAAAATGTGCAGTTCATTCTACACCTCAGAGACAGACACTACGTGTGTGCATGTGTGTGTGTGTGTGTGTGTGTGTGTGTGTGTGTGTGTGTGTGTGTGTGTGTGTGTGTGTATGTGTGTGTGGGTATGTGTATGTGTGTGTGTGTGTGTGTGTGTGTGTGTGTGTGTGTGTGTGTGTGTGTGTGTGTGTGTGTGTGTATGTGTGTGTGTGTGTGTGTGTGTGTGTGTGTGTGTGTGTGTGTGTGTGTGTGTGTGTGTGTATGTGTGTGTGTGTGTGTGTGTGTGTGTGTGTGTGTGTGTGTGTGTGTGTGTGTGTGTGTGTGTGTGTGTGTGTGTGTGTGGGTATGTGTATGTGTGTGCGCGTGTGCGTGTGTGTGTGTGTATGTGTAAAACAGAATGAATCTGTAAAAATCCTGGTCATGCCTGTTAGAAAAGTCAAAGTGTGACATTAAATTAGAATTAGTGTTTATTTAGTAGAGAAAATAATACTCAGAGACTGCTTTGACATTTAGTTAGACAATAAATCACAATTCAAGAGCTATGTAGGGAAGTTAATTAAATACAGAGAAGGAAAACAAGAAGTTATAATTTGTAAGTTGTTGGTCTGTCTAAACAAGCAATCTTTTTGGGATGTTTTGGTTAACAGAAAATATAAAGTATTCTGTTATGGTAGTAGTTATCCAGTGTGAGTTATATGACACTGGTGGGTTAAATCAGTCTTCAATAAAGTCTTGAGTGTTAAGCATATCCTGCCTCTTACTTAGCTACCCTAAAATTGTGTGATTTTAATAATTTCCAAAGAAATCTGGCAGCGGTTACTATATAATGTAACTCACTAACTGTTGCAGTTATGGCTGTGAAACAGCCTGGCATATTTTGATTTGCTAATGATGTTGTTTTGAGTCGTTTATATATGGTTGCACATAATGCAATGGGAGAGATTATTTCTTACTGCAATATGTGCGAAATATATGTAAGGGACTAAAAACAATAATTATCACCAGCATCATTATTACAGATAACCAGATGATGGAGTAAGACACTGAACTCTCATTATTTGAGCCTTCAATTGTTATACAAGGTATTTGTCTTCTAATATTTTTAATCTTCATTAGTGAAATCTATATTCAGTTCTGTTCATCAATTATTCAATGCTCAGGTAATGCTAAGCTCGTATGAACTGCTGCCTGCATCTCATCCTCCTCTGCTTTCCAAGCTCTTTCTGATGATCTCATCTAGGACATTCTGACAAGACAACTTGGATCACTGAATATTGCCTTTCTATTGGCTGCTAAGACCTGCCATACTAACTCCCTATCTTCTAAATAAGCCATTTAAAAGCACTAGTGTGTCTTATTTTCTTCTGGGTCATTTTTGTCTGCATACCTACCAACCATAAAGCCATCTGCAATAAGTCTCAGCCAATTTATTATTTGTCACAAAATACTACATCCTAGTATTGTATGGGGTGAGAGACATCCATAGAAGCCATCATACAGGCAGCCATGAGGGTTGTGTGTATCCTCTTCAGTATCTTAGCCAGTGATTATTTTTTTCTGTAGTCCTTAGCCCACCGTCTGCATGGGGCATGACAGTGGAGATCCAGTACACTTTCCCAATATACAAGTGCCCCTTACACTTATTATTGAAACTTACAATCAAGTGGAAGCTTGGTTACCTGAAGGCACTTCTTCAAGGTGTTGTCTGCATCCCTACCTCTCCTCTGAGTAGATGTGGCAGGTTACATCCTTGCATCAAGCAAGCTGTTAATCAGGGATTTATCTCTCTCTATATATATATCGGGTGGTCTTTTAGATGTTTGTTTTAAAATGTATTTGCACAAGAAATGTTTTTGCTTATCAAAGCATATGTTACCCCAATTATGCTTTAATAAGTAAAACTGGTGTTTTTTTTTCTTCTTCTCATTATATAAATGTATTTAAAAAAATTCACTATAAAGCACTTGAAGATTTTCAGTAGATTTAGAACAGGATATGAACCTGCCTGCTGAGAGCTTTTTCTACTGTTTATGGTGACATACTATATATATTCTGCAAACATTTCCACACTTTAAAATACAATAAATCTCAAAATTACATCTGTTCCTTTCAGACTTTGAATTAAACCTTACTCATTTCTCAATAAATTCCAAGTGTGGAATTACTTGGACAACTCTATGTTCCCTCCTATCACTCCCCTAGCTTCCATATACTTCTGCACTTTGTCACTTTTTCATCCTCCTTCATGTCATTTGGCTGTCAGCAAATGTGTGGAGATTGCAAAATGTTCTCCTTGCTGAAATCATGTTGCCTTCAATTCAAGAACTTGATGAATGCTCTTTATATAGTATATAGCCAGTCCATCCTCTAAGATGCAAATCTGTTGTACTTTGTATTAAATATGTTAGCCTGTTAGATGAATTAATATGTATAATGTCTTTAGACATATGCTGATTAGATTTCCTCTATCTGTACATTTTTCCTTTCACTTTGCTAATATGTTTTAATATAATAAACAAAGTTAGCTTTTTAGAACAGATGTCTGAGCCACAGGTAGTTGGGAGAAAACTTTGTCTTGTCTTTCGGCTTTTCCTGATTAGGGGTCACCACAGCAGAACTTCGGCATGCTAATGATTGGCAGTGGATTTTTACTGTGCTGAGTTGCCAGCCCGACACCCAACCTTCAAAGAAGGCACACCCATTCATGCACGCACCTACCTGCATGTCTTTTAAATGCCACTCATCCATGGGGAGGACATGTAGACTCCACACAGAAGGTACTCCAGCCGAGAATAGAACGGGAGAACCTCTTGCTGTGAGGCGGCAATGCTAACCGCTGCACCACCGCGGGATCTAAATATGCTCTTTTTTCTCTTGTACATTGCAACTATCAATCTCTTCCCTCTATCCATTCATTTGTTACACACAAGGGAGAGTGGTGAGAGCATCTCAGCTAATTTATCTTTCTGTATGTGAGTTAATGGTGAATGCCTTGGTAGTGGGAGTGCTACTGAAACAGTCATGTTCTTCATTTATTATTATGTCCGACTCCTTTATGCTCATTTCCATCTGCATTGTGCACAGCTTGGTGCACATGCACCTGCCACAGCTCAAATGCTGCCAGTGACTCTACTATGGTAGCCAGTCTACAATGGGTGTCATTACAACAGTGAACTTTGCTGTCTTACACCCCCCACACCTGGATGAGCAAGACAAAATCACTGCTCACTCCCAGCCATTATTAAAAATCAGTTCATCCCACAATATCTGCCACAGTGTTTTATCTACTGCACCATAGAGCCAGCATAGTTGTGAGCAAATAGTTGCCATAATAAATGCAGCCTAATAACTTTGGTAGTCTTCCACAATTTGGTGCCACGTTTTGTGAAAGCATATCTTAAGGGACAGATAGAATTAAGGGACTGTAATTATATAGTGCTTTTCCAACAGGTGACATTACATATGTGTAGAAAATCAGATTCTGAAACAGAAGTGAGCACTTGTAGCACTTTTAGAGCTCCATAGTTAGGCCCATGGTATTAAAAAATACCAAGTTGAAGCCATTTGTTGAAATGTCCCTTTGATATATCACACAAATGATATTCTAGACATAGTCTGGACATACAGAGACAAGGTGACGGAAATGCATGTTAAAGAGACAAACATTTTTCACCAGTGGATCTTGAGGAAGATGAAATAAATGGAAGCTACAGAGTGACTGTGTATATTTTACTTTGACAGGCATAGCAGGGAAAAACTGCGGAAAAGAGGAAGAAAAACTGTCATGTAAAAATCATGGGTGAAACTGAGGAGGCAATCAAAAATTCCATGCAGACAGTGTACATGAGGTAGGAGGGAATCATACAAAAGGACAGTTATTTTCTGCTTTACCACTGAGGTAGCTGAGGCCATCCAAGTTAGGAGACAACTCTAATGGGGAACAAATTACGACAATCAAAAGATGATGCAAGTATATGTGGTACAAGGCATAAGGAAATAAAAGCAGACAGAAAGATAAGAGTATTTAGTGGAAGAAGAACAGATAGAGGAATTGCAGAGAATTCCAACAAGAGGAGATCAAACTGACCAAGCTTTGATAGAAAATGGAATGGGAAAAGGAAACTTCAGGCCATGGAGCAGGAAGGGGATCAATGTGAACACTCAGTTCTGAACAGAGAGAGAGAGAGAACGTAGGAGATACTAACTTGGGACAAGGGCATTTTATGTATATTGGAGAAGCAACAGTAGATTAATGGTAATTTTTTGAGAAGAGGTGGTGGAGAAAGAAAACAATAGAATTAGGAGAGATAAAGGCCACAGACTGGGTGTACAACATCCTACAGTCCTAATGGAATGATTAAAATATTAAAATTAACAGAGATAAAGGCCACAGCCTGGGTGTATAATATCCTACAGTCCTAATGGAATGATTAAAGCATTAAAATTAGCAGAGATTATGGCCACAGACTAGGTGTACAACATCCTACAGTCCTAATGGAATGATTAAAACATTAAAATTAGCAGAGATAAAGGCCACAGACAGGGTGTACAACATCCTACAGTCCTAATGGAATGATTAAAACATTCAAATTAGCAGAGATAAAGGCCACAGACTGGGTGTACAACATCCTGCAGTCCTAATGGAATGATTAAAACATTACTGGAACCAATGACGAAATTTCCAGTGAAAGAAGGGGTACCTTGGGAAGTGAAGAACAAGCCAGTGGGTTTCTGCTGGACTAAGAGAGAATCAATAAGAGAGCAGTGAAATTACAGGTAGGTGAATCTCATCTCAGCTGTGATGAATTTTTTGAAATATTTTTCAGATGTTGACTTGTATGATTCCAGAAGCTGAATGTTATCTTATACCCTAACCAGGATGGTTTCATAAAGGGCAGTCCTGCTTCCCCCTTGAGAGCCAGCATCACAGCCGTGAAACAAATAAGGAAGACAAAGCTGATGCAGTAGGAAATGACCAAAACATTTAACTCCATGCCATGCAAAGTGCTGGTAACCAAGAGGATAATAGGAAATGACCAATACTAACGTGATGGGTTATACAGCAAGTGTGATGCGTTATCGAACAAGTGCTAGCTAAGGACAGAGACAGGATGGTCATGTTTGCAGTATGCATGTCATCTATAAGGTGAGTAGCCAATGGGCTTCTGTATGTATCAGTGCTGCAGTCTGCTCTGATCTAGTTATGTTCAGGGTCAATGGCTTCAGCTCATTGGAATACCAATTCACAATGTGACATGAGTAAGTAATATTTTTATGTCTGATGTTTCTATGTAATATGACAAGGTGTTTTGCAGATGCTATAAAGATGGCACAGGCATCAGAGGTAAAGTGTAGGGTCTTAGACACACCTCTCAGTGTTCCCTGATTTTGCCTCACATTTTCCCCATCACATTTTTTTAGAGTAGAAAATCACTAAGAGTACTGTTTAGAAAATGCATGTTGTAACAAAATCTGTTATGCTATTTGTTTAAGACGGTTACTATAATATTTCAAAAATGTACCTGATTTTAGGCCTTTGTCTCACTATTAATTTTACCTTTGTCCATAATTTTTGAAGAAAGAAGTTGGAGAGAATGGACCTGCATGACCTGAACAGGCTGATCAAGTATAAGACTGTACATGTCCAAGGAGAGACTACTATTTGGATGGAATAAGAGGTTAAGAAAAGAGGCAAACAAAAACATGGGAATTAATGCTTATGGGAAGAAAAAAAAACAGTTCTGTACCATAAGGCATGCCTGTGGCAAATGGGTAATGTGGCAATATTATTTTTTTTTTATTTTTAACCAGGAAAGTCCGACTTGGAATGAAGCCAGTTTTCAGTAGAGGCTCAGGGAGAAACACTCCAGACACGTCTTTGTAACGTGGCAGGAAACTGGAGCACCCAGAGAAAACCTACATGAGCACAGGGAGGACATCCAGACTCCTCACAGAAGGCACTCCAGCCAAGAATCAAACCAGAGAACCTCTTGCTATGAGGTGACAACACAACTGCTGCACCACTGCGTCATCCAAAGTATTGTTATCAGTAGTATGTTGATCATGTAGTGTTATTTTCTGTGTAGTAGGCAGCTCCAAAAAAGTCACATGTGATGACAGGGATGCAGATAATTGAGTGAAGGGGTAAATCAAGCCAGAAAAATATGGGCATACCTCCAAAGCTAGGAACATCCTGTGCAGGGATACATCAGACCTGAAAATAAGAACATTCCTTGAAACTGTGGATAGTTAAGAGGTCTGAGCAGAACTGGTCTAAGAGTTGTTCACAATTTATGTCAGAACTGACAGATCAGAGTATAATCCCCCCTTTGGCATGTACAAATCCAAACACTTGACAGAACTTGAACATCCACAGCATTTTTTCACCAAGAAAATCAAATGAAAAATCATAAGAACTACACTGAACATCTTAAGGGTTTCTCTCTATTCTCAGGATCATACAGGTAGCCGAGGGATGACCTCTTAGTCACATACAGAAACTTAATAAATTCTGTCCTCTCAAACTATGACATATCAGCAAATCCAATGCTGACATAAACACCTACTCAAAAGATCGTAAGCTGGAGGGATAGAAAGATATCGCAGATAATTCATCTTACTTGGAATCATCTTCCTCTCCACATTAAACAAATTGCTTCTCTTACTCTATTCAAACATAATCTGGATGAAAGAATGCAAAACCACAAATTCATCCCTGGAGTAGCACCCTTGTCCCTTACGGAAAGGGATAACATGAACATGTACTGTTGCTCTAGGTTAAGCACGTTTAAATGACAAGGGCAAAAAATCTTCATGGGAATGCATGGGAAAGTTTTTAAACATCATCTATGGGTCAATAGCCCAGTAAGAACCTATGAAACTTTCAATTTTGTTATTAGGAAATAACTTAAATGTGGTTCTCCCTTCCTAACTCCATTCTCTCAATCTCATCCACTAACCACTTTAAGCCATCACTTAAAGCTTATCTAAAAAAATAAGTGGCTATGTTCCTGTACTACTAACCCCTCATGAGTGCTCTGATACATCACAGTATACCCAAAATTTATCCTACTTCTCCCCCGGTGTTTAATCCTTTGTTCCTACCGACCTCTTATATCTTGACATAAGTCATACCTACAAATAGTACTAGCTATGTTCAAAGCCTAGGTTTTGTTGTCAAGATGTAACAAATTTGTATGTTCTTATGTGTACTACATTTTGTTTACTTTATACTTTTTGATTATTGTAATATGTGCATGAAAATTTACTGTTACTCATGGAGCTTTTCTCCCCGGGCCTCTGCTGAAAAAGGACCTGTGTCCAGTCAGACTTTCCCAGTAAACAAATGTTAAATAAAATAAATAGTTACAAGCCATTGTAGAACAGACTGCAACAATTTTGTTAATTAACATTTAGTATTTCAACCTTATGGAAAAGACTTCCTGTATTTATTAGAACTTCTCTCATACCACATATATTTAAATCTAATGTTGACAAGTGGGCAGAACACCCCGTTTATGATCCTGAATTAATGGAATCAGTGTTCTTTTGCTCATTTATACATACTTATAAATTTAAATGCATGGAAAAAATGTAGGTGAGCAATCCTGCATGGCATTTTCTTAGTTAGCCCATATATTATCATCTCAGAGGTCATTGCAACTTAGGGAAACAAGAATTTCCTCCTTGAAGTGTAACCACAGCACTCATGCTGATGCATTTTAACACAGTGGTCCATCAGAGACCTACCAATGCAGTAAAACCTCAGCATTCATGTTGATCCATTTTGATACAGCTGCCCATCAGTGTCTTATCCATACAGTATAACCCTAGCATTCATGCTGGTACATTGTGACACAGCTGTCCATCAGAGACCTACCATTGCAGTAAAACCTCACCATTCATGTTGATCCATTTTGATACAGCTGCCCATCAGAGTCTTATCCATACAGTATAACCCTAGCATTCATGCTGGTACATTGTGACACAGCTGTCTATCAGAGACCTACAATTGCAGTAAAATCTCAGCATTCATGCTGATGCATTTTGATGCACTGTCCATCAGAGTCCTACCCTTGCAGTGTAACCTCTGCTTTCATTCTTGTACATTTTAACACAGCTGTCCATCAGAGTCCAACTCTTGCACTGTAATCTTAGTATTCATCCTGGTGCACTTTGGCACAGCTGTTCATCAGAGTGCTGCCCTCGCAGTGTAACCTTAACATTCATGCTGATGCAGTCTGACACAGCTGTTCACAGAGTACTATCCATGCAGTACAACTGCAATGTTCATGCTGATACATTTAGACAGACACAGCTCTCCATCATAGTCGAACCCTTGCTTTCTAACCTCAGCATTCATACTGGTGCCTTTTGACAAAGCTGTCCATCAGAGTCCTGCCCTTGCAGTATAACTCTAGAATTCATAATGGTACATTTTAACATAGCTGTCCAGCAGAGTCCTAACCTTGCAGTGTAACCTCCACATTCATGGTGTTGCAATTTGACACAGCTGTCCATCACAGTCCTACCCCTGAAGTGCAACCTCATCATTCATGCTGGTGCATTTTGACACAGCTGTCCATCAGAGTCAAACCCTTGCAGTGTAATATCAATATTCATGCTGGTGCATTTTGACACAGCTGTCCATCAGAGTCTAACCCTTGCAGTGTAACCTCAATATTCATCCTGGTGCATTTTGACACAGCTATTCATCAGATTCAAACCCTTGCAGTGTAACCTCAATATTCATCCTGATGCATTTTGACACAGCTATTCATCAGAGTCCTATCCTTAAAGTGTATCCTCAGCATTTATGCTGGTACATTTTGATGCAGCTGCCTATCAGAGTCCTAACCCTGCAGTGTAACCTCTGCATTCATGCTTGTGCATTTTGACACATCTGTCCAGCAGAGTCATACCCTTACAGTGTAACCTCAGCATCCATGCTGTTGCAGTTTGACACAGCTGTCCATCAGAGTCCAACCCTTGCAGTGTAATCTCAGCATTCATGATGGTGAATTTTGAATCGACTGTCCATCAGAGTCCAACCCTTGCAGTGTAACCTCAGTGTTCATGCTGGTACATTTTGACATAGCTGTCCATCAGAGTCCTAGTGGTGAGTATAACCCTAGCTTCCATGCTGGTGCATTTTAACACCACTGTCCATCAGAGTCCTACCTTTGCAGTGTAACCTCACTGTCCATTAGAGTCCTACCCTTAAAGTGTATCCTCAGCATTCATGCTGGTCATTTTGACATAGGTGTCCATCAGAGTCCAACATGTGAGTATAACCCTAGCTTCCATGCTAGTGCATTTTAACATCACTATCCATCAGAATCCTATCCTTACAGTCTAACCACAGCATTCATGCTAGTGCAATTGGACACAGTTGTTCATCACAGTCTTACCCCTGAAGTGCAACTTCATTATTCATGTTGGTGCATTTTGACACAGCTGTCCATCAGAGTCAAACCCTTGCAGCGTAACCTCAACATTAATGCTGGTGCATTTTGACACAGCTGTCCATCAGAGTCCTACCCTTAAAGTGTAACCTCATCATTCATGCTGGTATATTTTGACACAGCTGTCCATCAAAGTCCTAACCCTGCAGTGTAACCTCAGCATTCATGCTGTTGCATTGTGACACAACTGTCCATCAGAGTCCAGCCTTTGTAGTGTAACCTCAGCATTAATGCTGGTGCATTTTGTCACAGCTGTCCATCACAGTCCAACTCTTGCAGTTTCCACCTCAACATTAATGCTGGTGCATTTTGACACAGCTGTCCATCAGAGTCCTACCCTTAAAGTGTAACCTTAGCATTCATGCTGGTATATTTTGACACAGCTGTCCATCAGAGTCCTACCCTTACAGTGTAACCTCAACATTTGTGTTTTGCATTTTCACACAGCTGTCTATCTGATTCTTACTCTCTTGAGCAGTTTAGCACTAGAAGTTTTCAACTCCTCTTTGTTTCTGTCTCAGAGTGCAAGTACTCTAAAGCATAAAATGTACTTATATAGGAATGTGCCTACCTGTGTGAAAATGGCCATGCTAGGAGTATGTCGAAAGGCTACTGAGAATGTTACAGACCCATATCCCTTATCAGGTCTGATGTGAAAATATACACCTAAATATTAGCCTCTACACTGCAGACCCACCTAACTATGGTAATCTGTACTTCTCAAGCAGACATTGTGAAGCACAGATCTGTTATCATAAAATATTTTATTTATTTTATTTCATATTTGCTAACCGGGCTAGTCCAACTGAGTTTGAAAACAAACCCATTTTCAGTGGAGACCCAAGGGGGAAAAGCCCCAGCAAACATAAGTAAAGATAAAGTGACGATATACAAATATTAAATATCACAATACAAAATAATTGTAAAAAGAAAAGGTTATTTACTATTTGCATTGCATTGATAGTAAGCAACCCATTTTCAGTGGAGACCCAAGGGGAAAGAGCCCCAGCAAACATAAGCAAAGATAAACATACATGACAAAAACTATTAAAAATAACAATGCAAATATGAAATTAATTATAAAGAGAAAAACAAAAGAAAAAAATTAAGAACATTAAGGGTTTCACTGATAGCAGTGGTCTAAAATTTACTACATACGAGAGTAAAAGCAAAAAGATAATCGTTGTTCAAATGATGGACAATGTATAGACATTAATAGGAAGTGGGGGGGATAAACAGTGTGGAGAATGGGAGGGGGAGAGAAAGTAGGGTGCTACAGTAGAGCTATAGTAGTAGAGCTGAGGGTTTAGAAGGTTAGTTTAAGCAGAAGTTACTAACAGAGAAAGAAAGTTAGGAGATGCAACATGTTATACAGTAGGTCAGACTAAGACTATTTGTGGTCAAGGCAATGGCATATCACTAATCAGTTTCCTGTGAGGCCCAGAGAAAGACCCAAGGCTAGCATAAGTCATGTCGGTAGACCTTTAGGAGATTGTTTTGGCTCTACCCAGTAGGGTTGTGTGTCACAGGAACATGTCATTCTAACTATCTAAATCTAATCCAAATCACTCCTTCTATAACCAGGTATTGGCAAGAATCCTCAATAGTAAACATTTTTGCCCATTTTTCTCATGAAATTTACAAGCAGGCTACAAGTAAAATTTCCTTCTCTTACTGTCATTGTTGCAGTTGCTTCAACATTTTCATCCTCCTTTCTTTTGTAATAGAAAAAAGTATCCAAAATATCACTGAATGGTCCAACGTAATGCTACCCAACAGGTTTAAAGAACTAATTTGCACAGCCCTGTAAACTGATCTGATGATCCAGGTTTATAGTTGGAATCAATTTAATTGTTCAGTAATGGAGAAGTTAAATACTTAAAAATGGCACATTTCCACAGCATGAATCATATTTCCAAATGCATCCCTATACAAGCTATATTTATTGTGGCTTCAGAAAATGCAGAACATGTATAAAGACTTTGTCTAGAATAGCATGGAAGGGAAAGTAGCCTGGAGCATCCTGTTGACTATCCAAATTATGGGTTTTATTCTTCATCACACAGTTAGAGTGAACTAGTCTTTCTCCAAAATGTATTCAATGCTTGAAACCAATACAGAACAAAATTATTCCCACACAGTCATACTTTGCTGCAATACTTTGCTCCCTTCTGTCCTGCACCTCAGAAATGGTATGTTGTGGTCATTTGCAAAAAAAAAAAAAAAAAAAAAAAAAACATCCATTCCTAAGTCGCTGGTAACTGATTATAATGGAAAACTGAAGAATATGGTCATAATACGGGAGGGTTGCAGTCATAACTTAACAGCATAGACCTTCTGTACCCTGCAGCAGATAGTAAATGGATCCTCATTTTAAACACCTAATGCTCAAATTCAGCCTAACCCATAAGTTGTTTTGGAAGTATATCCAGATGAGATCAACAATTACAAGCCCCTTTTTGTGTGTCTTTTGTTATATGTCACTATCCCTTTCCCATACAAGCTAGAAAATGTAAGATGTTAATATATCATAATACAGACATTAATGCATCCT